>NC_044508.1:8576797-8641797 GCF_902362185.1 Chanos chanos | reverse complement strand
GACAACACACTTTCTACTTTTTGACAATTAGATGAAGAAATATCTTAATGATCTCTCGGGGGAGAAACCAGTTAAGTTTTCGTGTCATTTTCCTCAGAACATGAAGTTTGTGCCATACTCATTTACAGTAAGATGCTGTGATGTATATCAAGAAAAACAGCTTAACACATAAAATGTCTTTTAAAAAAAGCAGTAAGACTGACTCCCCCCTCCTAATAGAGGCCAGAGAGTGTGAGAGGGAGTTAATGAAAGAGAAAGATGAGGGAGAGCATAAGGAGAGGGAAGGAGATCAAGGGAACGAGAGATAAAGAGAGAGAGAGAGAATGTGAGACAGAGGGAGAATTCCCAATTGAAATGTCTCCTCTCTCTCTCTCCCTGGTGTGGCAGCATCCATGAGAGGTTTGATCATTATTCATTATAAAAAATTCAGAAGTCTGAAGATGCATTCATAATGCAGTCATCCTGAAGTCTAGGAAAACTTCCAAGAAAACAATTGTTGCGCGAGGCACGTTTTCATCCGATCATCATCTGTAAAATGGCATCTTTCAAGAAATTCAGATTTTAACCAAACCTTTATTACAATATTATTCCAGCAGCAAGAGACATAGGAGGACATAACAAAGACTTAAATTTCATTTAATTTGAAGAGGAACTAAAGACTAACCAACACTAATCATTGTGATTAAGAATGAAGAAATTGTAACAGTAGACAAAAAGTTTAACATTTCAATTGTACTAAGGGTTTCACTTGGTGCAAGTTCTCACATTGTTGGGTCACAATGCTGTGTCAATATTTAAAAATACTCTTCTGAAATGTCACATGGCCCTGTGTCACCAATAGGTGCACTTATAATATTTTCTAAAAGGAACCTTGGAAAGTGTCTCTGAGAAACAGAGCATGGCAGTGCTTGGGACTTTGGTTTCATACTCTCTCTCTCCTTCTCTCTCTCAGTTCCCATAAGTAGAAAAACTGTACGTTTGTATCCTAAACGTTTAAGGCAGATACGGAATTGCTGGGTTTGCAGTGTAGCCCTGATAATCATTTGTAGTGTAAGTGCTGTTTTCACCAGGGTATATTTGCCCAACCTCAAAATTGTTTGGTCCGTCAAATGTAAACTGACTCATACCTCCCAGACTTGAATTCATGGTCTAGTGAGTATATTGCTCTAAACAACCCAGTACATTGTTGCTAGATCATTTTTCAGTGGAAAGCATGTGATTCTCTTGCTCACAAGTATAATAACAGCAGTGTTATTCCTTTGGGCCTTTAAACCTTATTACAATAGAAACAACAAGCAAATGAGTCACAGTTTTGAAGTTGATATCTTGGACCCTGGAGTAAGACAATAGTTTAACCAGACAAATGACCTCCTGACCCCACTGTGTGCAGAGGGGAAAAAGGCTGCATGCTAGTCAAAGCAAGCCTTTTAGACGTGCATTGTTTATGGAGTCTGTCTTCTCTGAGCTTTATTAATATTCATAACATTGGGAGTCCAATTTGTTTTGGTTTTGAAGATATTTGTCCTATTCATAAGTCTGCCAGCTGATTGTAGTCTATCGTTAGTTGAAATACATTCCAGTTTTAAAAACCTCATTACGTTACAGTAATAATTCAGAAGTCACGTAGTTATGAAATTTATAGTAAAACCAGTTATTTCCAGTATTAATCTCAGGACTCTTTTCTTTAAACAAAGACAAACTTCTTAATAATAAAAAAAAGTTTTGGTATTTCATCAGTCCCAACCGTTAGTTGGACTTAGGGCACTTACTCTATCATTTAAGTGATTAGCATTGTACCTGTGTATTTCCACACTGGCTTCAAATAATAATCAAGATAGTCGTGAGGATTCATATAATTAATAGTTATCAAATGTATGAGCATGAATTAATTGTCAAAAAGATTGCGCTGTGATTATGAGATCTGATAATTGACTTAAACTAATTAGCAACTTATGTCATTGTTTTCTGAGTCCTGTGGCATGTTTCCACCTGTCAAAACCAGCACCGCCCTGGACTGAAAGTGATATTTCAGAACATCAATTTACATTCATTACATTCTGAAAATATGACGGCCCTCCAAACCCATTAGCATTCGCCGAACCTGATTCCTTATCGCTTGTTAAAAATGTATACATACACCCTTCTCCATCTCAATCAGTCATTCTGACAAACTCCATCACTCACTCTCTCTTTTTCTTTCTCTCTCTCTCTCTCTTTCAGAGTACCTCCATCATTCTTTAATTCTTCCTCTCATTTTTACTTTCTTTTTTTTTTTTAATCCCTTCCTTCACTCTCTCTCTTCAACATTAAAACCGCATCTGTTTTAGTATCTAGCCCTTTCTCGCATTGAGAAGACAGGTTTTGAGGAAAGACGGAAATCTTAGATGTTCGATATAGATATGTGCAAACCTGCCTCGAGGCCCTGGAGAGATGGGCAACTGTAGACAGCACTGATTGGGATAGCACTGGATGTAAACATACTCTGCACCCCCACAACTGCCTGAATACACACGTCTAAGTCTTAATTAATCGAGAGAAATAATCCATTAATGTGCATGACATGATAATGGAGGCATTAACTCGCTAACGAGCAAAATCCGGATGAAGGCTCGTGTTTAGCTTTCTCGTGTTATCACACTTGGCATTATTCATTTTCCAACTTAATGCTCTTTTTAAAAGTCTTTTTTTTTATTTTAAATGATAATAATTGAAGTCAAGAACTCTGATCATCATCAAAAAAAAAAAAAAAATGTAAAACTACTATTTAAAAACTACTGGGCTCATTTTGCCTCAATTGCAAGTTTCTTTGTAAGCATCTGCTAAATAAATAAATGTATATGTCATAAACTTGTCTAAATATAGCATAAACGTGGCTTTTAAAGTCGTTATCCAAACGCATTTCTCAAGCCTTCAATTTTCAATTTCAAAGGTTGTTTTTTGTTTTTGATACGCTCAGAAAATACCTGGGAGAGAGATTTGTGAAAAAAAAAACAAAAAAACATAGACGGAATGGTAAAATTTTAGAGGGACTAATTGGAAATGGCTTTGAGACACCCTTCAGAGACTACAGTTAGCGGTTACATAAAACCAGTGAGATTTTGTAAGTACACATGAAGCTCATGGAATGGTCATCTTAACATGCAGTCACACTCATCAAATTACATTCAACATTTCCCCCTCACCACTGCCTCAAAGTCTTAATCACCATCTCGGTTACATTCACAGCACAGCGGTCCAAAAAAAAAAAAAAAAAGAAGTTCCGTTTAGCATTGCATAAATGGCAGAATGGTGCGCTAGCAAAATGTTCTCCAATATTTAAAACAAGATTCCTTTTTTCTCCTTGATATTCTGTCCTAGCTATATGCTGCTTTGATCAGAGTGTTTTGGGCTAACAAAGCCTGTGGTAGCTTTGATGAATCATGCATGCCTTCTAAGTGTGATTCCAATGAAGCCCATTCAGCCATACCACATTAGCATCACTTTCAAGAACTAAGCCTCTGTAATCTTTCCACGTTAAGCAAAACTTGGCTTTCTAGACTATGGACGTTTTTGAGTTAAAATTTACTTGGACCTCTCTGTGTATTAACCTTCTGCAGGACTTGACCAGTGCCTCTGGTAGCTGCCTTGGACACCTTTTATACTAAAACTGTAATATGGATGTTCCCCTAACGTCTCCTGAGAATGAAGTCAGATTTAGACTTAAAACTGTGTGAGCAGTGAGACGACTACTTTGTGTGAGAATAGTGGCAGCAGCCCTTAAAAGACAGTTACAGTTGAGATTCTGTTTGGAACTACAGTTCATCCAGATAGTTTTTACCAGGACACCTCACTTACACGACGTTTTGAGGCTTCACATCATTACTAATGATTATTCATAAATGCCCCCCCCCCCCCCCCGAGTGTTTATAACTACATTCTTTTGGCATTATAAGACAATACATAGTGCTGACAAAACATTACAGATGTACTTATAATGGTTCAAAAGAGGACTGGATGAATAGCCTGAAGAAAAAAATCATCGTTTACAATCAAGTGTAACTTTACCAATGGGAATGAAAAATTGATTTATCTGTGGACTGTCTACATGGAAATTTGATTTATCTGTACATTGTGTACGTGGAAAAATATTAGGATAACTAAAAAAAAAAAAAGATTGAATCAAAGCCATTACTCAGAATGTTCACTTACGTGTCAGTTTGTTCAGCTGCCAAGCTGTTTTTTGTTGTCATAATGTATTGGGTTCACAGTGCAGAGGAACATCAATATTTTAGCTTATTATGAAACATTAGAAGAATGTGCTGGATTCTCAGAGCCATCTAAGATTATCTTTTGGAGTTTTCTTCTTCTTCTTCTTCTTTTAACAAGTTACAGCAATTTTTTGACTGATTGTAATGTCTGAGGTTTACAGTGTAGAAGAGTGCAACAATTTTAATTTATTTTTAAACATAAAAAGGGTGAACTACATATTCATGGCAGTCTAAAATTCACTCTTGGGTTTTTCCTCTTCCTCTGATTTGTAGTTTGACAGTGAGATATTAACCACTGTATTTTCTGTTTTACAATACATTGCCTTGTGTCAGAGAATATTCCCTATTGCGCATTTTTTTAAAAATGTTTTTGAATGGTTCCTCTTTGAAACTTTGTTAAACTCATCTCATTTTGGCAGACCTGCCTTTCAAACCAGCTGGCCAACCCACAATCAAAAAGCTACTCTATGAAACCTTTCTCACGTCAAGTTTTTTGAACAAGAGATGGAAGCAATTGGTGCATTGAACCTCATTCAGCACAGCAAGTGTCAATATCTTCAGTGCTGTTGTAAAGAGAAAGAGAGTAAAAATGGTTGCAGTTAGATGCAGTTGATGCACAGAACAGACAAAACACACAATATTTAATGTGCCGCTTTCCTTCTCTGTTACAAATTTGCAGATACCCACGATACAGTTCTGTGCTATTTCGGTTCGCCCTGCACATCTGCCGTCCTTAATAACTGTATATTTACTAGCTCACTTCAGAGGAACATTTAAATCTCATATAAGAACAAAGGATTAAATTGCTTTACCACACGCATTTGTTTTCCTGAGAGATATACTTATCACTTCAAAGAGTGTTTGCAAGCTCAGTTCCCACTTTCCAAAACCCTCCTCGAACTGTTCATCTCCCACAATGGCGAGAATTTCCTTACAGTATTAATACTGTTACCTTTGAAGTAGGGCAGAGGTGATAAGCCTCTATTCTTTTTTATAATCGAGCGTGTAAAAAACTCTGAATAGCCATGGCAGACCGGCCTCTTGGCGGGACTTCCCCAGATGGAGGAAATCACCCCCCCCCCCTCTTTTTTTTTTTTGTGCGCTCACCTTCTCTCTCTTTTGCGTTTGTAAATGAGAAGTCAGTCTGAGGGTCCAGGGCCTGACAGTTAAGTGTAGCCCTCTTCTCTGTTCCCTTTCAATAGCTTTGTAATGCCCTGTCAGGAGGATTGACACCAGAGAGACAGGCTGCTCTCACCTACAGTCATGGGTGTGTGTGTGTGTGTGTGTGTGTGTGAGATGTGCGTGAGAGAGAGACAGAAAGAGAGAGAAGGTATTGCTCTCGCTTAATATTGGAGGAGTGTGTGCATGTATGTGTGTAGGAGAGGCCATTCACACTCTGTGAGGGCTGATTGGTGTGGTGAAGGGAAATTGGATGTGTGAACACGGAATATGAAAGTGAACACAGTGGAAATAGGAGCTATTTTTGGAGCTCCACCACTGTCTATATACCATACACACTCTGTGTGTGTATGCGCTCGCTCGCGTGCGTGTGTATGTGTGTTTGTGTGTGTGTGTGTGGCCACAGCTCTCCCTTGTCCCCACATATCAAACCTAATGGATATTGGACCTGTGCTCCAGATTCTGGCTCATTCTATGAGGAGAGCTATTTTTGGGAAGCTTTACCCCCCTGGAGTCTCGGATCCTTCAGCCCCTCTTCCACCTGTCCCTCTCTCTCTCTCCCACCCTCTCTTTTTCTGTAATCACCTCATCGCTTCACTAGTTCTCATTTTCTTCTGTTGTCTGACCTATTACTGTTTCATACCCCATTCATACCATTCATACATGTTTCATCCATCCATCCATTGTCTTTTTCATTAACTGAGAGAGTTGCATGGTTAAAACTAAATATTTAACTAAATCATTATGTAATTGTATATGAATATGCGTGTCATATGGAAACAGAATACGATTCAAGTTATTCATTTCCGTGCCAGTTTTCATTCCAAACCAACCGTGGAAGTATTCACCAATTAGAAAGAATGTCTATAGTATTAGGCTTTGGCTCACTCAGTTTTGGGGACAACTCTGTGTGTAATTTGTGTGTGTATGTGAGCGTAAGGGAGGGAGAACTAAATTGAAAAGAGAGAGAGTTCCTGTTCTTTTTTTGTCAGCCCTTGCTTCCCCAAGACTTATAGGACATAATAGTTCTTTGGACCTTGAGTCTTTAGCTTGACAGACTAATCCACTCATGTGTGATGAATTGGTAATTTATTTGTGTGTATGTGTGTGTGTTTGTGTGTGTGTGTGTGTGTCGTGTGTGTGTGTGTGTGTGTGTGAGAGAGAGAGAGCTTGAAAGTGAGAGAGTAGCTTCACTCATAAAACATGTATCCTCCTGAGCGTGGCAGTGCCACTGCAGATCTATAACTCTCTCCATGTCCCCTTCATGAACACGCACACACACACACACACACACACACACACACACACACCCCACAAAAAAACACTGAACCGAGAAGCCTTCCCATTAAGAGAGGTAGAGGAGCGGGGCAAAATAGCCAATCAAACTTCTCAGCAAATGATCACTGAATGAGAGAAGGGAGGGGAAAAAAAAGAAAGAAAAAACGCAATGGAGGGATGAAGTCAATCCCTAGATTCATTATCTCCAAACCCTGGTATGGAAAAGAGCGTCAGCTGGATACACTAAAACAAACCTTCCACCTCCCTTTTGCTCTCCTCTTCTCTCTTCACTTTTATCCCTCGTTCATCTTCAGCTTCTCTTGTAATACATCAGCTTCTGGCTTAAGGCTTATAAATCACGATGTATTATTCATGAACACAGAGATAGCCCACAAACGTTGTAAATCGAGAATCCATCACGCTAATCTTCCTTATCGCTATGATACATTTACATTGTCAAGGACACGTTTCTCTTTCTGTTTTTTTTTTTTTTTTTAACCTTTCTCTTTCTCAGGTAAAGGACATATAAGATCTGAGACCCTAACGATAGTTTTAATGACAACCTGTTAAAATAAGAAGTGAAAATTTCTACATGGAGAGATTTGGAGGGCGGGGGGGCACTTGAGCATTTTTGCAGTCTTTCCTGTAACAAAGCTTTCCACCGTATAGTACTAGGCTTATGGCTTTTAGTGCTATTGTCTAAGTGGTGTAAAAATGAGAAAAGTGTGTTGTGCGTCTGAAATATGTATCTTTATGCCGTATTCTATGCTCGGTTAACATTATGGATATGGAATAAAACCGTGACCGTATTCAGTGTTGTATGTCAAAAAATCGTTGGAAACATGCTTGGAAAAAATGGAGACCAAAGAGTAAACAAACTGCTGATAAATACACGCAGCGTTGTTTAACAGATGTGATGGCCTGTGGTAGTATTTTACACAGTACCTCAAAGACTAATGTCAATACATCACTGTGTCAGATTGACTCAGGGAAATGTTCATTGCTTAAATACATTAAATTGGTAACTTGTCATTTGTAAATGAAATACAACCAGAATTCTGCTCTGACTTATCCACAACTAAACATACACGTTGTTAGAAGCACCTACCTTGGACCTACACTCACTGGCCACTTTATGAGGTATACTTACCTTATAGGTATACTATATAGGTCTACCATTACAGACTGTAGCTCATCTGTTTCCACGTACAATTTGTCAGCCACCCTCTACTCTATTCATCAACAGTCAGTTTCTGACTGTAGTATTGCTGTTGACTAGATATTAGACCATTCTCGACACAGCAGCGACACTGACATGATAGTGGCATGGTAGTTGGCGTCATGTTGGTATCCGTGTATTAGGCTCAGCGGCATTGCTGGGATTTTTACACAAATCATTTTCACTGCTGTGTTGAAAGTAGCCCACCATCCAAAAATATCTGTCTTGTGGTCAGAAACTGAGCATTGATGAAGGGCTATAGGATGGTTAACACAAACTGTGCATAGCAACATTTGGGCCTTAGCCTCTAACTGTATTTACAAGTTTGATGTTTCTTATAGAATGGTCAGTGAGTGCGTGTGAAATGTGGCTTCTAGCTAGAGTTGGTACCTACAGACTTCGTGTTTCTGAAATGCTCTTTTACTTTTTACAGACTGTAATCAGTTAGATGTTAGAGAGCAGTAGTTGTGATTATTCCTTGATTGATTTCTTGAATGAGAGCTGTCTTTGTAATTTGGCTGCATTTGATTGATTGGCTGAGAACGGTGGCTGTGGTCAGTTTGTTGTTCGTGGACCACTGAGGGGCGGTGTCTCTGTTCGGTCCGTGATTGGCTCATGGACCGAGTCTGTGAGCTTGCTTTGTTGGAGATTAGTGGCTATGGCCAGCCTGTGATTGCGTAGCGGAGGTCTGCGGCCAGTCTTGACACGGGTTGATTGGTGGATGTGGTTAGTGTGTATGTGTGAAACAGTGGGCTTCTCTGGCAGTAAAAACCTCCTGCTAATCCAGTCATAGCTTAGTGTCCTTTCTCTCATCTCCCTGTCAGACATACTCAGGAGCCTTCCTGACAGGCCTGAGTGATCACACTTGCTGGGGAGAGTGTGAAACAGATAGAAAAGAGAGAGGGAGGGAGGGAGAGAGGGAGGGAGGGAGGGAGGGAGGGAAAAGGGATGCAGAGGAAGATGGAGAGAGAGGGGTAAAGAGTGAGAAAGAGGGAAAGAAAATGAGTCTGAGTGGCTGAGAATGACAGAACGGTCAAGAAAGAGAGAGAAGGGGGAAAATGTGTTTATGAAAGCGAGGGAGACAGGACAGAGAGAGAGAGAGAGAGAGAGAGAGAGAGAGAGAGAATGGGAAAGGGCAGAGTGACAAACCATGACTGTCTTTGTGCAGCAAGTGATTTTTTTTGTTTTTTTTGTCTTTTTTTTTTTACTAAGCTCTGTCTTATCAGCTTCACCAGACACCCACAGTCACGTGTTCCCATGATGCTTTGCGATTCCCTTGCCCTTTGGGTCGGTTCTCAACCCTGACTCCGTGGCACCATAAGCCACGAGAACTGAGCCTCTGTGGCCTGCTCCTCTTGCTCAAAGCCGATTAAAACCCTCCTCTAAATATTACATTCCCCTCAGGAGTGCTCCATGTGACTTAAAAGCACAGGAACATGACGGTTTTGAAGCTCAGTGTTCCTTAGACTTCTCCTTGGGGATCACCATCCGTTTTACTCTTTTGCTGTAGCCACAGCCAAAAGGTACCTCACTCTGCGCCTCCGCTTAACTCGACGACTCTGACTGGTTAATTCAGCTGAGTTCTTAAAGGGCCAAAATGAAGGTGGCTGGTGGTCGGTCCTTAAGAAAATGGTCGAGAAACTGACTGTGTATTATTCAAGCAACAAAACGTGCAGGGACTTTTGTTGTGGTGCATAAGCCGTATCTCATTTGAAGGCGCTATCGATATCGAGGAAATGTCCTCAGAAGCCATGTTCCATGACTGAGAGAAAAAAGAGACATCGGATAATGTTCCAATGGCTCCAGTTCCAATGGCTTTAATGAATATCTTTTTTTGAAGTGGCGAATTTTCTGTGTGGCCTGCACAATAGCAATTTTGCATCCAATCAGATAAAATGAATTTACCACCGTATAGGTACTGCTGTTTAATTGGATATACTATTAGTACTTCTGTCAGTTGGCTATGCCAAAAACTATCGCTAGCATTTCTTCCAGTTGAAAGGAAAAAGTGACAGACTTTACAATCTTAGCCTTCGTATTAAGAATATTTCCATATTTACTTAACACAAGAAATGTCTAAATGCAACATTCTCTGCTACCAATCTAAGACGCCTTTCATTTTGTGGATAGGCTTGTGTCACTCAAATTTTCTCAAAAGGGGGTTGCATTTCACAACCACATTATAAGTATTCTCTGAAACAGTACGGTTCTTATGGTGTGTGTGGTCAACAAATACGGCTTCTAAAGGATGCAGTCATTTAAATAAGACAAAGCTATGCACTCAATAGTTGTATAAAAATATAATTAAAGTCCTCTATTACATTTAGTGATGATCCCCACATAGTATGTGATTATAAACCATTTCAGTTTGGGACCATAATCATTGAGAGAAGGGAAAATAAAGGATTCTCTAAGAAATTGCTCTGGCTCCATTGATCTAAATTAGACTGAGCACTGAACTGCAGCGTGAGACTCTTCAGCCTCTCCTCTGACTTCGCTGCCCTGTGTTTCATTATACTCTCTAAGGCATGTTTGCTCATACCTCACCAAATTGAAACTGGATTAAACATGAACTTCTGAAGGGCTGATGTTAGCAATCTACACTGTACTCACGCACACTCATGACAAAGTAATCAGTGGTAAAACCGATGGGGAAAAGGAGCACCACATCACAACTTTGCGGAAAGGTCGCTGTCTATGACATCAGTGTTTCAGTGCTATCAGTCCTCTATCATCCTGGGTAATGAGTTTCTCTTCTTGACCTGCAATTCTGGAGAGTCCCAACTAGTCTATGGATAACATATTCAAGCATGCTAAAAAAATGCATACTCACAAACTCTCTCTCTCTCTCTATCTCTCTCTCTCTGTCTGTCTCTCTCTCTTTCTCTCTCTCTCTCTGACAGTATGACAGCATCACATTTGAACAGTGAGATGCTAACCATCTTGAATGACAGATGTGACCAAAGTGAGATACAGTAGTGATGTCAGTGAATTTAGAAAGACAGTGGTATGAATTTGGCACTTTAATAACCCTTTAATGTTGTGGGTGTTCCAACTCCAGCAGACTGACAGAAGAGATATAAAACAAAACACTTAAAAAAATGAAAGACAATGTGAAAACCATAGAATAAGCAATTTACAGCAAATGAACTACATGTATAAAACAAAGCAAATAACAGAACCCTCGACCAAACACTGCATCATACAACTAGAATTGTAGATAATGACACAGACACGTCATTGGATGATGAAATGAATGTTAACAGAAAAAGACATCTTTACACATTCTGTTAATTGAACTGCTGATGCAACTGTTCAAAGAGACATATCTCTCAACAACTGAACACAGCTACTAAAACTGAACATCTGATAGGATGACACCATGTTGTCATGTTACATCTTTTACCCTCAAATAGCTCACAGGAATCTCCACGGAGTCATTATTACCTCCCATTTTCTCCTTCCCTGTATTCACTTCATCAACGACTTGGCTAAACAGTTATTTGAACGCTGGCCCGGGAGCTCTGCAGAGTGGGCATACCCATTCACTCTGCGCGGATGAGTCATCTGTGCTTCAAATGAGCCGTATATAGAATCATATGTTGCATCACACTTCATCTGCCCTCAGATTACAACACAGGGGTCAAGAGGGAAAAATGCTACTCTAATGTGTCAGTTAGTGTGTGTGTGTATGCGTGTGTGTGTGTGTGCGCGCGCGTGTGTGTGTGTGTGTATGTGTGTGTGTGTGTGTGTCTGTGAGTGTGCGTGTGCGCGTGTGTGTACGCATTGATGACATGCTCAAGTTGCATGACTACACGGCTGGAGAGGAGACAATGTCAAGACACTTTGTGTGTTGTGTGTGTGTACGCACGTGCGTGTGGGTGTGTTTGTGTGTGTCTGCATGTATGTGTAGGTTAGTGTGTGTGTCTATGTGCCTAAAATACACTCTGGTTCTCTAGGCTAAATCTGTAGAGAAATGAAAACTGTGCAGAATTTTTCATGTGTCTGTGATATTCCATAAAGCACTGCTCTGAACAGCTAGACCACTCTGAATAATGGATCTAAAAAAAAAAAAACAGGTACAAAAAACCATAACATTACATATTATACAAAAAACCATAACATTACATAGCTCACAACTGGAATGGAAAGTACATTTGTACATACTTGCAAGATATCACTACCTTTAGTCATTTAAAGGTAAATTGTAACTAAGCACCTCTTAACAGTATGGGACAAACACAGTTGTAATTACATTGGAACAACACGTGTTCTGAAGCTGTAACTTGTCATTATATGATTTCTGACACCTGATATGATTCACAATGTATGGTTAATATACTCATTGTTATCCATAATTTCTATTTATGATCACTACCCTTGGTTCCTGAACTATACAGTAAAGACAGTAAGGATTCTGCTCATATTTATGAATTCCATTCATATTAGGTCTTACAAGTGTAGAAAACTTAATGAGTATGATCATGACTTTATTTATAATACATTACAAATATGAGCTTCAAAGAACATTAAAAAGATAGAATATTAAAAGATTACGCAGTGTTCATAGAATATTCGCTGAATGTAACGTTATCATGATATTTAGCGCAGCCGGGGAAAAAAAAAAATCATACTTTGCAGAATTCTTGGAGTTGCGGACTCTGCTGTGGTTGTGGACTTGGGAAACTCAGAGTGGGTTATTTCAGGGGCTGATGGTATTTCTGAGCTGATACTGTTCGGCTGTTTAGCTCCTCTCTGACACTTTGTTATCGGGGAGAGGCATGCCGGTGTGACAGGGCTAATCTCTGCCAATCAGGGTGGCCCAGCACACATGAGAAGATGTCAGCAGATGGATGGACGGCTCTGCTCTTTCCCCCCGTCACTCACAACTCACCTGTTAATGTTAATGTGGTGCGTGTGTGTGTGTGTGTGTTTAAGTTTGAGCATCTTTTTTTAAGTTAATTAACTTTTTGGGTGGTCAATTATAAGCCAATAATAAGAACAGAAGAATTAATAACGTCACATTTGTCCTCATGTAGCCATGTATAATAGATTTTAATTAAGATGATTTGGCATATTGTAATTGCTCTGTTTATTGAAAGCAAATCTGAAATTCCATGTCATCTATTAAAATTTGTTGTTTGACAGTGTTAATCAATGTATGTTAACGGTCAGGACACAGAGATTATGCGTGACTCGACAGAGATAAGCCTTTGATTCTAATAGAACATTTATTTATCATTAAGAAAAATTAAATAGCGATCGTGTCCATCAAAAATCAGCGATACCATCCAATCAGCAAAGTTTCCGTCCAGTTTGCCGGCCGTCTTTTATTGGCGCGGTAATCCAAACGACATAACGCATTGATACAAACGCTCAAGGACCTTGCCTGTGTCGTGAGATAATGTAAAAACCTGCTATCTGCGGCGGAGGAGACGATGAAATTTCACCCTGAGTGTGGACAGATAGTGCCTGTCACTGTGAAAATGAAGACCCATCACCTAGGGAAAGTGATGGAACGAGAGAGATACGGAGGAGACGTGATGTTGATTTCAATTGTACATTTTTATTTTTTTTTATTATTATTATTTTCTTAATCCAAGTACGGTTCGTGTATTCAGGATCAGATCATTCTTTGAAGGGAAGAAGCACAACGATACTACAGGTTGAATCGATACATTTAATAATACATGCTGGAATAAAAAAAAAAAATCACCAGTTCACCCCTGTTTCGTGAGACATGCTATTCTGTCTTGCCATGTTTGTTTAGAATTAGGTAGGTTGTGATGTTGATGTTTAAATGCACAAATCGGGGGTAAATTCTGAGCTTTTAGCAGGATCTGATTGATGCCAGGGTTCTTTCTTTGGGCCTAACCTAAAAAGCAAACTTACACACATCTTGCTGGAATGGGTCCCTGCTGAAACAGTGGACCATTAATGAGACAATAACGGCACTGAATAAATTAACGTGCTTCAGTCCCTCAACTGTGCTAAGTTCTGCTACTTAATTTGCTGGTGCTGTTCCTTTGGGGTAGGTTTGGGTACACTATATTAGAAAGGTCACATAAGGCCAAAATGGTACCTTACTATAATAGAGTCAGTAAGGTAGGCGGTTAAAGCCAGTGAACCGATTCATTCCTCGGGTTGTAGTAGATGTGTATGTTTGAGTGTTAGAGTGTATACACAGAGCTGGTACTCTCTCATTCCCTGCTGACTATTTGCATAGCATTTCAGATGATGGCAAATGTTCATTTAAAAATTACTTTAAAAAAATTCTGTCACCCATGTGGTTAAAGTCGATCATCTGTTGTGTCCGAGGATTCGAGAATAGGAACATGTTTGCGACGGGCTTGCAGTGTTTACTTGCTGTTGGTCATGAATTTTCTAGCAAATAGAATTTTCCTATCATCAAATGTCTACACTCTTACCAAAATCCACGGCTATACATATGGCAGTGGTATTCACACCCCAGTTACCAAAATAATCATAGTACGATTGATGAAGATTTTTAACAAACGTGTCATATAGATGTTTAATGAATGTTATGGAGTTTGAGTTTCTCAGAGTCTGACAAACTGATGAATATTGTTTTTTTTTAGTGTGTGTCAATGCAAATGACTTTTCACAGAGATTAATGAGACACATTGAGAGCATTTCAAATGAAACAGTCTCATAGCTGGTGAGAGGAACACAAAGATGGGACAAAGAGTGAAATGAGGATGAATATATGAGGAGTCCCAGTCATGTGTCTGTACTGAAACATCATAATGAGAAAGAGGGTGTCATTTTGATGCTTTAAAAATTAATACATAAATGCAATATGTTCATATGACCCCATAATGGAGGCAATCTTCTTCATCTCCAGAAATATTTGCCCTAAAACTAAGGTAAACTCATGAGCGTAAACAGAAATATTATAACTGAATCGTAAGACTGTTGAGAGTTAATGATCATGAACAGCACAGCTAAATATGCAAGTTATAACAGAGCTTACATTCAGAATGATGTCATATTCTATTATAGTGCAGCAAAATACATTCTTAATAGTGATTGTGCACAATGTAGTAAGAAAACACTGTATCGTAATGAACTGTGATGTAACAGTCCTTGCATAGGTATGACATATACTCAGTCATAACTAACATACGTTTGCAAATTTGTTGAAGCCTCTAAATATTGCCACAACAGGTGCTTTCAGTAGCATAATTTTGCCAAATATGTTTTTTTTTTTTTTTTTTTTTTTTTATCTGTAGGAGGGGGAGCGACGCAACAGCTCATTCGTTCTCTCTTTTACCTCCCACGAGTGTACTTCTGTCTAATTTTGCTAATGTGAGAAGGAGAGAGATCTGGTTGTTGAGGCGTACTGAGAGCTCGTTGCGTGCAAACCTGTGACCTCAGCCAGGGGGACGTAGGTGTAGCCGCTTCGGGTTTTTTTTTTTTTTTTTTAAGCTTCGCTTTGCGGATTCCCCTGTAAGATTCAGAGAAAGCGTAATTAGTGAAAAGTTGTTCACCTCCACTTTGGAAAATCTGTTTTGTTTTGTTTTTTTCTCTCATGTAGGAGTGTTCTTTTGTTGTCATCTCATGATAATGTCTCCTCGTTAAGAGGCCTTTTGAAGCTGAAAATTGGACGATAAAAGAATCCTCATTGATGCCAGCAAGGAAATGGCTTGGTACATAATACTTTACGCTTGTTGCTTTTTATGAAGGGAATGCCCTTTCAGAATCTAATCTGTTCTCATAGTCAAAGTCTATCAATGTGTAGCTATAAGTATTATGTGTGTGTGTGTGTGTGTGTGCACGCGTGTGCGTGCATACATAGGTGTTCCTAATAATGTGCTGGCTGTCTTAATCCGACTTCATTATGTGTGTGTAATGGTACAGTAGGCTCTCTTTACCAGACACTGAATTACCAACAACTGGCAGTACTGAGGGCAGTGTGCAGTACCCCCCCCCCCCCCACCCCACCCCCCCTTCCCCCAAAAAAAGGTAACGCCCAAATAGAACTTCCAGCTTCACATTCCTCTCCACAGTCCCAAAATGTCCCACAGCATAACCAACACTCCTGCAAAGCAAAGGAGACAACAAAAAAGATTTAACTGACTCTCCCACTGACACTCTCCTTAAAAGGAGATGGGATGTCCAGTGTTCAGCCCGACCAATAATCCCTCATGTTCCTTTGGTTGTTTTGCATGTCAGTCATTACTAATTCGATTGAAACCCCAGAGCAATTTTTATTCCTTGAGTCGGATTCTCTCTAGGATCTAGGATCAGTAGCACAGATTATTAACACTCTGGAAGAATTCCAATCATTTTACATGTCAGGAAATAAGTTGTAATATGCTATAAAAAACCAATCAGGTTCATGGTGATGTAACAGACATACTAAGCCATCCATTTATCAATTCTTTTTACTCTGTATGAGTTGAGATGAATATACTGCTGTCCTGCTTCTTATTTCCCATTGATCTCATTTAAGATGGGGGCGTGTGACAAGCTTTTGCCATAAAAGAACCATCACTTGTACTGTGTGAGGATTCAAAGAACAAATTAGATCAGCACTATTGGCCATTGAAAGCACATGACTAAGATCTTGATGGACAGCTTTTGATCGATAGCCGGTGGACGTGTCAGGACCGCGATTGAACGTCGGAGCGGAGGAGGATACGGGTCATACGTTTCACTTTGTGAAGGGAAAAAAAAAACAAAACACGCACGCAACCGTTCAATGGTTAATCTATCGCAGCGTTCCTGTAAACATAAGCGGTTCTACAGCGACTTTGGTGTTTGCCTTGGAGCACGGATGCAAAGCAAACTAAATTACGCCTGTCTTTCTTACGCACATTCAAAAGCCTCACCAGTGCCCCTGTTCACAAAGAAGAAGGTTATTTGAATACATCCGGCAATACCTCAAAGAGCTTGGCTCATCATATCATGTCCAGGAGAAAAATTACACAGATAATCTGTGCTATTTTCCCTAAGGAAACGGCTTCCCGGAATTTCCAAGATCTCTTACTGAAAATCATAATAGCATATTGAATATTCATGAACCGTTCAGAATCAACTGTACGGCCTTGTTTAGAATGTAATTTTTCTTCCATTGTCTGAATGGCGTGCAATATTCTGACCGCACATGAAAGAATACACTCGTCCCGCGATGTTTTATGATTCTTTTTATCTGTTCAAATTCAAAGCTTTTTATTCTTTACACGTATGCAAGGTATTTTCTTTTATCAGTGACAAAGTACACTTCCTCCAGATGATTTGCTTCTTTCTTTTTGTTTTAAGACCCCCATATTTATGTTCACTGTTTAAAATGACAATAGTGAAGTAAAATCGCTCATTTATTGCTCATTATGCGCATATATATATATATATATATATATATATATACACACACACGCACACATAACTAGTTATGCAGTTATGCAAGAGAAAATAAAGAGGCAGCTGAAGATTTGGGATTTTTTTTTTCTTTTTTTACTTTGTAAAAATTCATTTTACCCCTCTACTTAGCGTCTAATGTACACTCTTTGACTTGTTCAGCTGTATTTAGAATAATCATAATTTTCCTTTACTCATGAAACACCTAAAACGCATTGACACACTGTCACAGTGTATCTCTTTCTACCCACGCTGCTCTGGGAAGACATACTGAGATAATCAGCTCCTGATTGATCATGACCAACCAAGCCAATCATTGCAGCTTGGCCGACATTAGCATTCAGAGCTGATAAAGAGAGAGCTTCCTTAATTAAACGCAGCCATGCTATACATTTAAATCAATTTAGGTTCTTCACCAAGAGTGTACATTTGTTAACTTTTTGCTCCAGTTTTTTTTTTTCCAATCTATTGCTTGTAGAGCAATAGATTCATATGCATTGATGATAGTAAATAAAGTGAATCTTAAATGCTAATTGCTTATGTGGTGCCACATGTGCTGGTAAAAAGATTAACAGAGGCTTGCACAGGTTTTGTTCCTCTGCTATTTGTGTACAGTGAGCTGATAATGGTTCACGAGTCAGTGGTTTCATCTGATTGTGTCGATGTAAATGTAAATTGTACAAATGATTTTTGGCACACATTTACATATGTCACACATAGATGTAAAGAGAGAGAGAGAGAGAAAGAGAGAGAGAGAGAGAGAGAGAGAGAAGGAAGATAACAGAATCCGTTGGGCTTCATGGTGAGTGATTATAATCAAGCATATTCACAAACTGTTCCTCTTCCAGAGGAAATGGGAGGCCTTTTCTGTCTAATGTTTCAAAGATGAGCACTGACATTAATGTTGCAATACTGATGGCCATGGGTGCGTGAAAGGACAATGCCAATAGTTTTGATTTGATTAGATGTGGCGTAAATGGCAGTGTTCTGCTGAGGGTAGTGACTGACACATCCATTAAAGAGGTGACAAAATGACTGACAGCAGTGCCGTCCAATGACCCGATGGCATGTCACAATGCTGCAGTGTGAGGAACACACCCGGCCGTGCTTCACGACACATTCATCCTCTGAAACGGTGTTTGCAAAGCAAATTATTTTTCTAAGAGTAAATGAGGGATTACTGTTTTCAAAATTTCCTTATTAAATGGTGTAAAGTCTTTAACCTTTGTCAGAATATAGCATTAGCATGAGTATTACAAATTCACTGAATCATACATTTTTAGTATGGCAACTGAGTTCTGGGTTACAGTGAGTATCAGATGGGTGTGTTCGAGTGTGTGTGTGTGTGTTAGCTGGGATACAAAAGCTCTCATTCTGGCATAACCTAACCAATTGTGAAAGCCAGGTATGGGGTTTATGCATGGTGTGTGTTTGTGCGTGTGTGTGTGCGTGTGTGTGTGCGTGTGTGTGTTTGCGCGGTCATTACAGGATGTAGTGATAGAGAACCTCCCATGGTTTTAACGTTGTATCCATGGCAACACATGGCATGGCATTCAGAACCCTGTGGTCCTAGATATGTATCTCAATATGCATAGCTGTACAACAATAAGAAGGGAAAACAAAATGAATATTTGCTTTAATCATAACTGAACCACAAATCATTTCCCATATGTAATCATGGTGTAAACACAAATATGGTAGTTTAATCAAACAAACTGATTTTTTAAACTATGATTGATGCAACTGTCAGTTATATTCAAGTGTGTTTATAGCACAAATATGAATAACTCTGAAAGAGCTTTGCTTGTGTTCCAGGCCTTTCTGCCTTGATCACATTGTTTCACACATAGTAGCCATTGAGGCTGTGTCTTGGGGTTAGTTCAGGGCAGTCTTTGTAGTGGCAGATGATAAATATTGGGCTCTAAGGGAGCAGACGGAGACTCGGCAGAGAAGCCAAAGCCCTGGCATGGCTACATGGAGACAGAGGAAGAGGGTTATGTAATGTACTCCAGTCTTTGAATTGCATCCAGAGTGGAGGGCTGTTTTTTTGTATGTTCGCAGAGAGTGTCCTGTGTCTGGACTAAAACCTTTCTCATTTTGATTGTCTGCCTACCCATCCCCCACCCCCCTACCTATCCTTTTCTTTCTTTCTTTCTTTCTTTCTTTCTTTCTATCTTTCTTTCTTTCTTTCTTTCTTTCCATGAGATCTTACAGCCTTGTCTCTTGTTCTCTCTCTCTCTCTCTCTCTCTCAGTATGAAGCTGGCAGAACAGAGTAAACTCTTTTAGCTGTTTCTATGAGACCCTGTGCCGTGGTCAGTGTCTCTTTGACGAACTCAGCAGATCACTGACTGACCTATTCCTTACAGAGTGTTTTCACATCAAGTCCTTCAGAATCAATCTACACTCAGTTCTCTTTTATGTGAACTATGAAGAGAAAACAGCAGGAAAAAAAAAAAAGTTTGTATTCACACTGTCCGTCCATTTGAAAGAGAACTGGACAAACTGTGCTCAGAGTTTGGCTTGCTTCAGAGGGGTCGGAGGGTTTTTTTTTTGGACATGCATATGCATGAAAATTCTTCCGTGTTTACAAAAATTACCAGGGAGGGAGCAGGTGTGAAATCATCCAGCTAGACAGCTTAAATAAAGTAGACTCAATTGGTTAAAAATCTACCAAAATGTTCAAAAGTGCAAAAAATAAAAAGAAATCTCTTATGAATTATTGTAATATGAGAGATAGAGAACATTGCTCAGGATTTTCAGAGTACTGATTTGAGTTTTGAGATTAATAAACTAAAGGTCCGTGTGTTTTGTCAGCCTTCTGAAGCTTTTTTTTCTTTCACACATGGTTAAACTGTATCACCAAAGCCACTCTCACTGTAAGACTCTTATGTTAAAATTCCAAACCACACTGTATGCTGTTAACTTATTGATCTACGAATTATAACTGCTATAAAAATACAACCTGCTGCGGAGCACTCACCTAATTACAACATAATTACACGCAACAAAAAGAATGTGCTGTGAATGTGCAAACATATATTTTTCAGTAACTGACATCCAGACAAGAGAAATGAAGGGCGTAAAGTGGATCGGTGGAACAGTCATAAATGTATTATAAATATAGAACAGTGGGTGAACTATTGGTTTGACATATATCATGGATCAGTGGTTTGGTTTCAAACTGCGACACCTAATATTCAGCTCAACAGGTAGAGATCCTAAAGGGATAAAATAAATGGAAGCAGGACCATGTCCAGGTTTAATGGCTAATAAATAAATAATAGTGAATGTGGGTGAGTGTGTGTGTGTGAGTGTGTGTGTGTGTAGGAATGTGTGTGTGAGTGTGTGTGTGTGTGTGTGTAGCACAGAAAAATGATTAAATTGTTCTTTGCCCTGGCACTGCTGTGCAAGTTCTATTACATTGGTGAAATGGAAACTGCATTCTCACTTTCTCCTGAGAATGCAACCAGATGAAGAAATATGCTGCCACGGATACAGCAAAGCACATCTGATAATTCCAGAAATATGCTGTTTTGTTTTATGTAAACCATTTCACATTTCATCACTTCAATAATACAGCATGTATAGTATTCCCACATTATTTTACTTTTGTATATTTTCATGTATGATATTTTTTTTCATGTATGATATTTCTTTTAAACAAGGAGACTTGTTTAAATTAAATAATAGATGTCACTGTCCTCCTTTTTCTGTTTATTCACCAACATGAATAAACTGATTCATAAAGCGAAGATATTTTAAATGAATACTCAAAAAAATACACGGAATATCTGAAAATCTGCACTTCTTTCAACGTTCAAAGTTCTGTCGAGAGAAATGCCATGGTGAGATAATAATAATTTAGAGAGGTGTCTGCAAATATTTATTTCTTGATAACATTATATAATACGGTGAGGTGGGAAAAGTGTGCTACAACCAGATACTACAAATTGTCACAACAGCAATGACGTGGCAGGTAAACTGCACGGCCTCGAAAAAGATTTTTTTTGTTGAAATGACAGGCTGATATTTTAGTGTCACTCCATCTGTGTGTGAAATTGTTAAATAAGAGAAAGATAGTGATTAAACGCTGTATTTATGCCTACAGTCCTCTTCTGCTCTGTTTGTGATATTGGAATCTCTTTCCATTTAGCATTAAGAGAGAAGTGGCTGAAAAGAGGGTTGAGAGGCAGTTTTTTTTTTCTGCTGGGAGTCTCTCAGTGCCATTGCTGGCAAAGTTTGCTTTGGGAAAAGAAGCAGATTCAGACTACAACATTTTTACATGATACGGCTTTAGTTTTTCAGCACTAAAACATTGTTGAGACATGAAAGCCCAGGCAACTGAGATTATGCTGTCAAGTTATGGAGTGGGGCTATGGTTTTCCCCAGGGTGCTTATAAAAGTGATTTTGGAGAAACTGTAAAGTGGCTTCACTTGAGAAACTATCATCTGATAATAGCACTGTGAGGAGAAAGAAAGAAAGGGAGGGGAGTGAAGGAGAGAGAACTAGAGGGAAAAAAGAGAAAGATCTCAAGAACATGACTTGAATACGTAATGTCCTTTAAACTTGATTCCTGCAGTTTAGCCTCATTAAGCCCTGACAGAGGGGAGGTCGTCGGTGGCAGCCAATCAGGTGAGACGTGATCCGTAATGACTGCGTAATTCTCAGACTAACTCCTTCTCGCTGATGACTTGGAGATGACCTGTCCTCAAGGTTAAAGAAGGCAGTCGTAGATCTCGCGTAGGTTAGGGGTAGCGAGGAATACCAATAACCATCGTCTGTAATATACTGCCGGACCAGCTGAGAAGGCCAATGAACTGGCGGATGCATCTGTTGATCTATGGTCCCGTTTTAATGGTCAACCCTTTGTAATTACATATATTCATTTAAGTTATGTCTCCACAACAGTGTTTACGATAACACGAGTGTGTTATCAAGCTATGGCTTTTTAATGTAGGTGATGTAGAGTCATCATTTTGTAACTAAAAATGTTCAGCAATGAAACCAAAATATAAAAAGAGGTTGGACAGAATATGTGTGTTAGGGATTATTTTACTCATTCAGTTACAAGTTTACTGTTAGCTAGTCAGTAAAGCAAGAGAGCCTGTAAAGTGTGTGATGTTTTACCTCTCAAAATGACATATAATAACGTGGCACAAAGCCATTATGGCTGACATGATACATCTGACATGAGAAATCTAAACAGTCTTTAAACAGTCCACTGTTTCAGGCCAGGGGATGCTAATGTTAGCATCTTAAACTCAGCTATCATAGCGAATGGAGTGCAACCAGACTGTCAGTCTTGTTTTTTTTGTTTGTTTGTTTTGTTTTGTTTTTTTTATCGTTGTTGTTGTTGTTGTGATAAGAACACAATGGTTAAGTGCAAAATTGATAAACCTTTCCTTCACCAAGTAATGGCAATACAACTGAGTACAAAACTAATTATGTCACTGAGGCTCCAGTAAATATAACCAATTTGAAAGACGTAGAATTGAATCAGCAAGAGAAAAAAAAGAGAGTCCGTGAAAGAGAGAAAGAGAGACATGTGTTGAATATTCATATGAAAAGAAGCAGTGTAATGTGGCATTCAGAGGATTCACTGGTGAAGTGAATCCACTTAGCAGCAGAAGTTAAGAGAATACAGGGTATCCGACAGCTCCCTGAATCCAATCAAGTCTATGCATTCCTCTCGACATTCTCTCTTTCTCCCCTTCTGGAGAGAATTGTTGAGCCCTCAAGCCAGGGAAATTTAATAAGAATCAGTGTTCACTATTGACCTGTGAAAAACGCCCATTGTGACAGAGGCGGGAAAGAGAGGGAGAAAGCAGTAGAGGAGGGGAAGGGGTTATCCATGACACGAGTTGTTTTGCCTTTGCCGTTCTCCTTTTGATATGGGTGTTCCAGAGCCCCGGGAAGATGGAAAGCAATTTCACAACCTCCTAAGCCTCTGATAGCACAATATATCTTTTTAACTCCACCCATTTCCATTCATCATTGCGTTTTGAATTTCGTATTAAGCCTTGACTGCGTCCTTGACATGCTATCTGCATACTTCTATCGCAGTAACATCTGTGTGGTTTTAAAATACTGGAACAGACAGGTCACCCACAGTTGGATGCCACAGTTTTTAAAACGAAAACCGTTCTTCAGCCGTGAATGGTGACAGAATCAATCACGTATTGTTTTCAGATGCACTTCCGATGAGGGTCGAGAGACGGAGATGTCTGCATTCAAACCAGAGTAATATTTGTAAATTTATTTTGAAAATTTGAGTTTGATTACGGCTATCCATGAACTTGCCTGCGTTCAAGACACAAATTTAAAATTGGAACAAGCAATCAAATTGAGGAACTGCAAAAAAAGAAAGAGAGAGAGAAACAAAGAACAACACGTGACGCACAAAATCAAAAACTAAATCACAAAAATAAATTGGAAAAACACAAACAATTATGAGACACACAAAAGCAAATCAGACAAATGCTATTCTCAGCAACTACACATCAGCGTTAACAGAAAAACAGCCTTTTAGAAAATGCGGTGTTTTTTGGGAGTGTTTGCAGTGGTCATGCCTCAGGTGTAACAGATCAGATCACGCTGTAATCTATGAGATCTGTGTGAAATTACTGTGAATGAATGAATGAATCTTGACTCATTTGTTTGATATTACGCAGAGAAGGTGC
The DNA here is from genome assembly GCF_902362185.1 of Chanos chanos. Classification (NCBI taxonomy): domain Eukaryota; kingdom Metazoa; phylum Chordata; class Actinopteri; order Gonorynchiformes; family Chanidae; genus Chanos; species Chanos chanos. The sequence goes on along the minus strand of NC_044508.1, from coordinate 8,617,811 downwards.
AGAATTATTGCCGTTATGAATGGCAAACTTCTTTATCGTGTGGAACCGGAAAACTACCCCAGGAGATCATTTGAAAGTTTTTGCAGATAATTGTGTTTTTATTGTAGTACATCGCCGGATTGTCGGTGGACCACTTCCATTTCGGTGGTTTGGATCGTCACTGTTCTTTTATTTGTTTGCTTTTATTTTCTGGGATTTGCTTTTCGTTATGAGCTTCTTCCTGTTTTTTTTTTATTCATTGTTTTTTTTTTTAATTCCCTTGTTTTCTTTTTTTTTTTTTCCTTTCAAATTTGCTTTCATGCCTCTCGTGGGTATTTGTGTTTTGCAATTTGCATCACTGTTTTTCAGCTAACAGCATCCTGCAAAATACAGCCCTTCTTTGAACCTCCTTTGATGATAGAGTGAATGTAGGCCAAAACATCGTTTTCTACACTGGTCAATCTGTAAAACAGAACAAAAGATTGTTTTAGAATATTGATTTGATATCATATTGCATAGCGTGTGGCGTTGTGAAATCTCTATTAGCATCTCAGTAGCTTAGCAACTACCAGTTTAAGCGATTTGCGTGACTAGTGCGATATATCTGACCGTAAGCCGATTAAAATAAGAGACTGAATTTTTGTTTGAGCTGGCTGGTGGAAATGAATTGTCGCCACGGTTACGTTGACCAGGATTGAGGTGCTTAAAGTGTGTGAATGCAGTTAAGATGGTCTGTTTACGCGCTAACATACAGTAGCACGTGGGTGAGATTGTTTAGCTGGTTGTAGAAGCTGGAGGTGATGGATGTAAGGATGGACAGGAATAATTGATCAAAGACACACGGTAGGATTCGGAGTGAGAGATTCACCAAAGACATGTCATGTCTCCCTCACCTGATTAGAGGAGAATGTTTAAGGTGCATGAAACGAAGATAAGGCGGGGGGGCTTGTGTGTCGGAATATTTGATCTGACAGCTGTGATATGTGACAAGTCTTCTAAACACTGACGAGGACGTTTAAAGAGTTGTAATTGTGTATAAAAAAAAAAATTTGACATAAGAGAATCGTTATATTCCGTGTTTGCATTGGTGTGTGCTTTAGTTATATAACAAGTAGATGGTGTAACTATGCCTTTGAGATTATGAAGGCACTTTGCTTGGAAAAAAAAAAAAAGATACATGGCGGTAAAAATGGTTTCTATTAAACTCTACTTCACAATACTTCCTGTGTGGTTCTGTGCAAGGATTTCTTCTTTCCCTTGTGTTAATACATCCACTTCACCCCACACAAGCATCCGGAATTATGAGGGGGAGGGGGCGGCGTAGAGCAACATGCTCATTTGATGATATCAATCAAAACTCAGTTTCATAGGACACATTACCTTGCAAAATATCTCCTTCTTGGATCATTTGTATGGCACATGAAAGTCTAGTTATTGTTGGGTGAACTTTCAGTGTTCATCATATTACAGTTCCGTGGCGAAGTTTTAATCTGTTTTTGATGAGAGAATATGCGCTTCATTTACTTTAGAAAACCACCTGATGCTCATTGCTTGCAGGGTAATGGTGAACTTCTGCTTTGTTTTCTTTTTCCCTCTCTGTATCTCTCTTCCACACTCTCTTTTGATCTCCCCCTCTCTCTATTTGCCCTGTTTCACGAATTGGCAGGGCGAAAGGAAGAATAAAGCAATGACATTATTCTTTCGCTCCTCTCCTTTCTTTTGCCCTTTCCCTTTGCTCCCAACCTCCTCCATTTTCCTTCTCTCTGTTTCATTCTCACTCTTCCTCTCTGTTTCTCTCTGTCTGGTTTGGGTGTGTGTGTGTGTGTGACAGTAAATTAGGTTCTCATGTGTTGAATGCTAACCCAACAGAATGACCATGCCATAAGTGATTATGCTCTGGTTGAGGGGGCTGGCGTGGTGGACTTTGGAAAAGGCCATGGGAATGGAGGCCCTGCTTATTCTACACACTGAGACATGTATTAACAGCGACGGGGCTAAAACAAGCTCTGTCTCCCTGCCTCACCCATCTATACACACACACACTCACACACAAATACACTTACACTTACACACACACACACACACACACACATGACCCACTTTGTTTCCCATTATAGCTTATGACCCTAGCACTTACACTGACCACTTTTTATGCACGAGAAAAAAATCAGTCTTGGGTGAACACAGGCAAACACACACACACATGTTTGTATTCATATCCTAGAGGGGATTTCCCATTGACTCCTATTATCCTGTAAAGAATACTAACCTGAAAAATGTTTTGACACTTTTTGTTTTATCAGTAACAACAATATAGTTTAGAAAAACATTATTCTTTTAATGGGGACCAGCATTTGGTCCCCACCAGGCACTTTTTGTCAAATTATGCTGTCTTACTAGGGACTTTCGGTCCCCAGAGATGTACCAGTACATGGTACACACACTAGTACACACACACACACGCACACTTTCTCTCGTTTCATCCATAAGGTACTGCCAAAGTCGTTATTAAAGATGCTAATCCTACCCTGTTTCCATGGATACATTTTACTCTAGTCAGCAGAATTTGTGTAATAAAGTTTTCATTGGCTTCGCTCACATATTTGAGCTTTAGGTTATGACCTAAATGACTCTTAAAGTCAGAGGGTTATGGCAGTGGAATGAAAAAGGCAGCATTTTCACTGATCCAGTAAACAGTATAAATGATAATTACATGACCAAAATGTCTTTCCCTATTCTGACGATAGCTAATGTTATTTCATCAATGACAAATGACAAAGCTTCTCACTTTTCTTCATTTTCTCCCCTTTGAATGAGTCTGTTATGAGATTACATTAAAATATGAGCAGTGTTTGAACAGATACTATAAACAAACGGGCAATCTTCTTTCCTTTTAGCAGTGCTTCATTTGAGAGTTTTTGCTGGTGTCCAAATGATGGCAGTCTTTCAGAAACAAATAACATAATTGATTTCAAAGATGCACACACACACACACACACACACACACACACACACAGTTTCATAGCCAAAATGAATAATATTATGCTGAAATAATCAGATTGCAAACCGATTCTTCTCAAAGGACCAGTGGGGAAGGCTCAGCATGTGTGGGTGTAAACGTGAGCATCTTTTCTTTTTGATTAAATATTAAGTGTGTGTGTGTGTGTGTGCGCACGCGCGTGTGTGAAATGAAAGACACATTTGTATTCATGTTTCCGTTTAAATATTAAGTGTGTGAGGTGGAGTACATATCTGCTCATACGATGCCAATCCAATTCAACCAACTGTCTATCTGTGTGTGTGCGTTTGTGCGTGTGCGTGTGTGTGTGTGTGTTTGTGTGTGTATGTACTACATGCATGCTTATGTTGTGTAGTGTACAGATCTTAATGGGCCATGCTTGTACACACAGTTTGGTACACATACGAGTTGGCCTCTTATGATACTTCTCCTCTAGGATTTTGCTGACACCGACTGTGAGAGTCTCAGGAGATGGGTGTACATATGCCGCCGGATAGAGTTGAACAGTGTGTACATTACATACAATATTGATACCAACCTCAAAGAAATACAAGTGTGTGTGTGTGTGCGTGTGTACGTGTGTGTACTGTGTGTTTTTTTTTTTTTTTTTGTACATTTCTGTATGTTCTAGTGTTTGTGTATTCATAAATGTATGCAAGTGTGTCTGCGTTTGTGAGAATGTGAGCACGGGGAAGGTGGGTGGGAGGGAGAGAAGTGTCCACATCACAAAACGAGCAAAATCAATTCTTTATGCAAATGGCAGTGAATTTCACGTGCCAAGAAAATCTGTTTGCCCTTTGAGTGACTTCACTTTTGGTAATAGCTTTCAGATCAACACAGACTAAATGGAATGGAAAAAAAAAGCTCTCCTCTTCTTCATTGGTCCTGGTGTCTGTAAAAACGACCTTGAACTCCCCTCTGAAGAGCCGCGGCAAATCCATTTAGAGTCTTTTCCGTGCTTTGTGCAGATATAAGTTCCATTTGGAAACTAAGTGCTCTTAGAAAACAACTTATCTTACCAGAAGAGGATCATGTGGTCTTTTCTGTTAATTCGCTTGCCCGTTGTCACTGAATCATCAACTCAGAAATTCCTCAGGAAGACTTGACATTCAGAGTATTTTAACAATTATGATGAAAGAAGAGCTCTTAACATCTTCAGAAATTTGGTGTCATGTAAAAATGTCATCATTCACAATTATTTTGCTATGTAAATTCTACACATGTAGGCATCTGTTTGCTTTGCCCATTTGAGTACATGATTATCTGTCTGCACAGAGAAGCCTTTCTGTAAACTGTTCAGATAGAGAAGAAAGTTTGATACCCAGAGAACTGTTATAGTTCTGAGGAAGAGGTTAATCTGGTCTAACTCTGGGAAGGAGACACAAAAGCTTTAGAAATGTGTTTGCCTGAGTCTGCGTGTGTGTGTGTGTGTGTGTGTTTCTGTGTGAGTGGGTTAGTTTCCGACTCAAAAGCGGTCCCCTTTTGTTGTGTCGTGGCACGCTGCTGTACGCTGACCTGTGGTGCTATGGGGTAAACAGTATTTAACTAATCTTGGGAGACTTTAATTAGCACACACTGTAGGGGGATCGGTGGAATAACGCCTGTAATCTACATTAAATGAACTCTGAGAGGAATTCCAACATTACATGCTACATAGAGAGATGTGACTTTGGGGGGTTTGGGGACATTGGAAGGAGGAAACACAGCAGCCCACTTTCTATTTCTTTGAATTTGAATAATATTTTCTTTGTTTTTTTTTTTATTTTTATTATTTATTTTTATGGATGTAAGAAAAAAAAGAATGAAAGCTGACAAAAGTAGCGTTGCTAGGTACAAAATCATGATTAATCTCAGTGTTTATTAAACTTTATGGTAGAATCAAAAGACAATGCAAAAAGGTTGGGACTTATTTAATGCGAGCTGTGTTTGCTTGATTACATTTGTTTGATGCGGAGTCTCAATACAGATATAGAAAATTTGGAGAAGAATGGAATGTGGTTTGGATAATTTCCAGGTCAAATCTGGAAAAGGTACGCAAATGCAGTAGATGGTATGGAAAAGTATTCTTGTTTCGTTGCTAGTGACAGGTTTTACAACATTTCTCGGTCATTATTCCGAATTTGAGAAAATAAACTGATCAGAGACCAGCAGGGAGGTGTAAAGTTAATTTTGTTTACTTCGATAGCATTAGAGCAGTCAGTTTATGCTTTAAATTGAAGGTGTACATGTCCCATCTGGGCGAGGATGTGAAGCAGAGGAAAGCTTTTCTTTTTTTTTTATTGTAATTCTCTTTACCCCTATTGTGTATCACCAGATGTTTTAGTGAATACTTTGATGACAAGCTAACCAAAGACATAAAAGGGATACACAGGTATCGTTTTTAGATGGAAGCAATGTCCGGTCATGTCTTGTGTAAAAATGCAATGAGTATTCCTTGTGTTTATTCACAAACTGTAAATTTGATTTCTTAGAATAATAATGGAAAGTTTAACTTATATTTAAGCTATTTTAGTTATAGAGCTCCACTGAAAACTGTCCAATAGAGTCAAATATGTAAATCGCAGTTGTAGATGTCTGGAAATGTCAGTTTGGAAAAGTCTAGAATTTTGAAATGGGAAATGTGTAGGAACACCTCCAATGACTCAGTCCCACCTTCAACAACCTGTAGTACACCAATTAACATACCACCTCTCTCTCTCTCTCTCTCTCTAATTGAGTCCCTTCCATACAGCACAGTTAGGGCTGGCAGCCAGGGCTATGATTGACAGATTGGGGAACTCCGTAATTCTCCAAATTTTTTTTCTCCTTCTTACGCTGATGTCTTGCCACAGTGGCTGGGTGTCAGCAGCAGCTGTGGTAATTGGTGACTGTCATTATGAGACACTGACAAGCATTGTAAAAAAAATTCGGCTAACTTGAGTCCTGTTCTAATCCTCCTCCTCCTCCTGAATCCACCGTCATGGGAAGTAATTTATTATGTGAGTTTGTTGATGCAGAAAGCAGCGAGGGAGAATGTTAGAGAAAGAATAAGCTTGTGGTTGGTCTCCACAAGGAACAAAACTATCAAGGTTTTTTGGCTAATTCAGGAGGAAAGTCATATTTAGCTTTATTCAGCTCCCTGTGTGTGTGTGTGTGTGTGTGTGTGTGTGTGTGTGTGTGTGTGTGTGTGTGTGTGTGTGTGTTTTCAGTGTCCGGTCAAGTTAGGTCTTGTTCTGGATTTGTTGTTCTAGGGGCGTCGAATTGGATGCGGGGAGGATAGTGGGTGGTTGGGAGAGTGGGGGTTTGTTCCACTTCTTTCTATTTTTTTTAAGGGCAGCTAGGAGTAATCCCACAGTCCTTAGTCAGGTCAGTCTATAACCACAGCTAACCAGTACGAACCACAGGCCTCCTCTCCCTCCAGTCCAGTAACTAGGGCTCCGCTTATGGCTGACCAGTATGGACATGCTGGAAACTACAGTCTTTTATTTTATTTGCTACACTAACCAAGACTTTATTGGAAAAATGGACAAGTCAAAAGGTACTTAAGGGCATATCTTTTTTTTTTTTTTTCAATCATATACTAATGTATTTAATTATTCAGTTAACAGCATTTGGGTTTAAAGTTGGGTTTAAAGTTGGATCAACAAAAGGGTTTATAAAAAGAATTTTTATATGTTTTATCTGGGTTGTGCAACCATTTTTTGTGTTTTTTTCCAATTGCATTTGACTAAGGGCTTTGAGTACGATGGGAAGAAGTGTTTTGTAGGTCTAGGTTTTGCAACGAGCGTGCAGATGCTTTGAGGTATTAACTACTGGCCTGTTATTGACTGTTTCGGTATAGAGCTAAGTCAAGTTCTCTTCTTCGTGATATTAACCTGAATAAATTGTCCAATTTATTCTAATAGTTCACCAGATTCGATCCATTTGATGATCCTGCGGGGTACAGAGTACAACTTGAACTTTGCATTCGTTATTGAGCGTGGAAAACTTTCAGTGATTAATTTGTCAATAGAAGTGTGATTATTGCTGTTGCTGTTGTTATTGTTTATGGAGTAAACAGAACAAGATAGATTAGCGTAACCCATGGTGGCAGATAGACTATTCAATATTTCCAGCCAGGAGCAAATCTGTTCTCTGCTTCTCAGGGGGTAGAGCCCTAAGGACAAAACTTAATTACACTGCAGGCTCTGGCACCTGACTATCCTGACTGGAGCTCCTTGCTAAATTAAGTCCAAATTTGCAGGGGGGCCAGGCAGGGTGGAGGTGGCGGCTTGGGGGTGGGGTGGGGACTGAAGTGGGGGGGGGGGGGGGTTGGGGCTGTCCTCCATGTGATGGCATTTCATTTATCATTATGTGACAATATTAGCATAATTTATAAGCAACCCAACAAAGTGGCTGAGGACAGTGCTTTCAACTGAGATTGTATTTATCACAGAAAAAGGCACTGACAAGTTGTTGTCTCAGAAAGACGCGTCGTACATAGTGGAGCTCGGACGTCAAAATGCAGGAAGAGAACGTAAATTAATACTGTATTTTGAATAGTTACAGAACAAAAAAATTCTCTCAAAACTCTCAAAACTTACTCTTCTGTGGCCACTGATATTGTTAATGTCTTGCTAACAAAAATTGAGTGGATTATTATGGACTCTGTGTGTGTGTGTGTGTGTGTGCATGTGTGTGTGCGTGTGTGTTTCCTTGTTGTTGTTGATGATTCTGATAACATAGTGTCTTTTTACATGGAATTAGAAACAGAAGCTGTTCCCATGCCAGTGCTGTCAAAGAGTATCATGCCTGAGCCAGACTTTTGTGCGTGTTCACACCGGCAGAAAGATACGCAAAAGCACAGCCCTAGTGTCAGTGTTGCTGAGTCATCACCCTGACGTTTTTTCACGCTAATTTCTCCCCCACCCCTTTTTGAAAAAGTGGGTCGTGGTTTTACATGAGAGACGCGGTGTTAGGGTAAGTGTTATATGGTTTAGAGACTGAAGTTTGCTTCCTCACTTGTGGGTTTATCTGTGAGTTTTGAACGTTTGAGGTCAAGTCTTGTTTTTGCCAGACATGACCTGGAAGAAAGACGAATCACAGCCTGTGTTGTTTTTTTTTGTTTTTGTTTTTTTTTGGTTGTTGTTGTTGTTTTGTTTTGATCTACATACGTGTGGAGAGAAAGCATTATACTCCCATCCAATAAAAATGGCCTCCATTCTGGCCTCCTCTGTGTTGTTGTACACAGGTTTGCATTTTTCAGCATTGGTCTCAGTATTGTCTGCCTGTTTGTTTGATACTGGGGACACTCATTTTTTGGTATACCATCACTTTTCCAATTTCTCTCAGGCTGAATTGCCTTACAGGAAGAAATGCACTCTGTACTAGTGTCGCCTTTTGAAACAATGTCTGTTTACTTTCTTTTTTTTTTTCTGCTGAGCCACGTGTTTACACAGTTGAAAATATTGTATTATCTATCACAAAGCTGCCTGTGTGCACACGAGCCTGCATGTGTTTATGTGTGTCTCTGTGTGTCTGTGTGTTTGGCTGTATCAGCGTGTGTGTGTTGGTGTGTGTGTGTGTTAGCGTGCGTGTATCTCTGATGTTAGCATGTGTGTGCGAGAGCATAAGTAGTTTTGTTGGTGTAAAGATATTTGTGGTAAAATGAGGACAGTTTAAATTAGACTGTCTAGATGACATTTGTGTTTGCCAGGCAGTGTTATCAGAGGAAGCATGCAGTGATGATCTGAGGTCTTTTGACTAATTTGATATTTAAAACGTCTCTATATATATCAATCTGGCCTTAAGGGAACTGTTAACATATTCAATTACCCTTAGAGTAAATCCCCCCATAAATACATTATTTATTGGTGCAGAGCATGTTTGATGGTTGATGACACATTTTCCACTTGAAATCACTTCTAGACAGTTGTAGACATGGCAAGGTGACCAGTAAAAATAATCGGGCGAGCTATATTTCCAATGATATTTTAATAAAATAAATGATTACTGAAATAAGCATTTCTAAGCATGTGTACAATTATGATACACATGAACACACATACACCTATATTGTGTGACAAACAATAGTACAGAAGAGGCCATTTATTGTTTCCGGGCTTGGTGTAGGTGATTCATTTTATAATCTGAACAAACTGTCCCAAACAACCTTGACATGAGGTTGGACCTAATTAAATTACTGATTCAGAACCTCATAAACATGCTTTTGGAATGTGAATTGTAAGCAAGCTGACATGACATGTAATTAGAACATCAATTTCACATCAGTACACAGAAGTTCTGAAGATGGATGAAAGTACCGGTAACCCCAATAGACAGATGGACAGATATACACATAATAGTGTTTAATTTGCAAATTAACAAATCCACTGTCTCAAAAGTCTAAATCCTCTTTAATGGGAGGGAGTGTTTCATTTTGCTCTTTTTGTGAGACCACGTTTTTATTTTATCTGAAAAATTCTTTTCCTTGTTTAAGATTCAGCTTTCATCACAGAAATTAGGCTTATTTTCCTTTTTATCTCTCTTTTTTTACTTTTGCAATCAGTGGGCATCAGCAGCGTTGTAAATCAAATTGCATTTACATTTTTTTTCCACACTTGCAAATGTAAGATGACAAAATTGATACACTACCGGTGAACAATAGCAGTAGTCTATAATCCTCAACCACTGTAATCTTAGTAGAGAAGGCTTAACCTTCTGATAATGAAGTCAGCCTCCACACCGTGCAGGTAGTGAAACTAGCCGGCTGCTCTGGGGAAGGAGTAATCCTGACTTGAACTTGTTTGCTTTTGTTTCCCAGGCCCAGAAATCATGGATCGAGAGAGCCTTCAGCAAGAGGGAGTGTGTTCACATTATAGTGAGTGCCAAAGACCCCCACAGGTAACTGACTCAACTCACTAAACACATGAATCACACTCAGATAACTCCAGGGATGAACAATAATTATGGACTTCAAGAAATATCACAGTTATGAGGTTTAGAAATTGTTACACATATAGACTTATCAAATTTATAGACTAGTGGAAATATGGTATTTGTTTAAAAATAAAAAATTACAGTAATTACAGAATTTTAAAATTGTGACGTGTATAGAATTGTAAAATGTGCTGTTTTTATTGGATCTTACAAGATTTATACACACAAGAAAATGTGATATTTATGAAATGTGCAAAAAATAGGTAGTTATGTACTGAACTACTATTAAGTGCCAGTAACACCCATTAAGTGATAGTAACTGCTATTTAAGAGGTAATTCTAAAAATGAATAAATATTCCTTATTTAAGTCATTTCAATCATTTGATTTGGCTCCACCGTGTTATTTTGTGATTTTATTTGGCTGTAGTGTCCTCAACATACACTTTGTGCAGCCAAAAGTAATTGGCAAATTATTGACTTATTTTAGTGAAATAGATAGAGTCAGACCAATTTTAAGTGTTTTCAGTTGTTAATTGCACTTGGTGAGAGAGATCTGAAATCTTAAAATGAGACTGTGAAGTGAATCTAATTAAAGCTTTCAGTGAGACAGAGAATTACCCTGCTGGAGTGGTTGGAAATTGAAAAATGGCCTAATTTAAAAACAGTGTAATGCTTTGCTTGAGCAGCTGATTCAATCTGGAGATGGCATCACCTCTATATAGGGAAGTGGACACTAGTGGAAGAACAGCCTCTGTCTGCTAAATTGAACATCTAGGGATTCTTTGGCATCCAGGCAGTTTTAATATGATGGTGTGTGCCTCTACCCCTTTTCTCAAATGAGATTTGATATGAGATTCTCAAATCAAACGAATATTAAATAGTCACCCTACAATCTCATGAACATGTCCTGAATGTTCCTTATAATTCTTGGGGAAATCAGAGTGTTTTTGGAATCTTGTATGAGAGGAACAGATACTATATTTGAACAGAAATGCATCTTGAACCATTAAATCAAAATGCAAAAATACTGGTAGATTTTAATCTCAGTACTGAGGCTTAAAATATGATTATTTGTATAAGAATTGGGGTAATGTTTCAGGTCTGAGCTCTTAAATATTGCATAGTATAAAAATATGCCTTTGGATTACATCATAGTTGACTTAAACCTTAGAAACTGTGTGGGACTTTTGTTAAGTATGTCACAGTTACTTGTATCATATCCTGTTCGTGCAGATGCTGTTGTGGGCGTCTGATTGGCCAGCATGTGGGTTTGCCCCCAAGCATCTCCACCAATCAGAATGACAAACTGGAGCGGCCTACAAAGAATGACAGCCTATCAGAGAAATGGTCCATCAGCAAGCACACCCAGCTCAGCCCCACGGACGCTTTTGGAACCATCGAGTTCCAAGGCGGGGGGCACTCCAACAAGGCTATGGTGACTTGTTCATTATCATATTACTGACTATTCTGAGTGGTGTGCAGTTTATGTACTTAAATGATACAGATCTCTTATTTTCAAACATAGATAAGTCCCGTTGCCCCATTCTTGTCACTGAACATTTAGAAATCTTTGATATGCAGCTAACCTCAAGTAAATATATAGACCACCATCTACTTATGTTCTAAATATTTTTTTAGTTATCAAGTGATTACTTCTCCAGTGGGGACGAAGTCCTGAAATCAGTCAGTTATGGTTTTTGAAAATTTCTAAATGGTTTTAAATATTTATTCATTTTGCTAACTGAATTGGAATTCGGCATCAACAGTGCTGCACCATCTTCCAGTAATAAGCAAAAAACTAGTACACAATCCAGTGCTGGCTTTACAAAACACTTGCATGACTGCTAAGTGAAAATTAGTGAAGAACATCCGTTTGTCCCATTCTTCTCTAGTATGTCAGAGTGTCTTATGACACAAAGCCTGATCTTCTCCTTCACCTGATGACGAAAGAGTGGCAGCTGGAGCTTCCCAAACTGCTCATCTCTGTTCATGGTGGCCTGCAGAACTTCGAACTCCAACCTAAACTCAAACAGGTCTTTGGCAAGGGTCTCATCAAGGCTGCCATGACAACAGGAGCCTGGATCTTCACTGGTGGTGTCAACACAGGTGTGACTGAAAGTAGTTAAAAATTCGCAGCAGCTAAAGCACTGCTGAAACCAAGTTCTTTTACTTTTCATTGACCACAAACAAATGTTGTTGCTTTGTGGAGCGAACGTTGTTGTTGTGTAGCTAATGGTCATCTCTTTAACTTCCTCAGTCTCAACTTCATACTCAGCCTTAATTCTCGCCTCTACAAATCTGGGGTTACAATAACATTCACCTCTTGAAATGCCAGAATATTCTCAATTATTAAACAAACAAACATAAAACAAAAGAACCCCAAAACTCAAGATCAGATGATGTAATACTCCATGATGTGAAGTGCAGACAAGAACATGACATAAAAGAGAGAACAGAAGGTGGCTGACAGGAAAGCAGGAGTTACAGAGGGAAAAAAGACAGTACCGTTAAGGGAGGGGTTAAGGGGAGCAGCTGTCAGAGAAGATGAGGTGATCCTTTGCCTGAATTTTCAGGCTCCCAGATGTGATATGAACCAAGGAGAATAAAACTGAGGAAAAAGACAGTAGCAGCTCTGGACCCAGAATGTCATGGTTTTATTGAGATGAATTCAAGCTATTGTCCCCAGAGCAATGAAGGTTTCTTTCAGTAACTGTTTACACCAGTAACTATGATACTTGGTATGGCATAAATCTGCATGTCTGGGATAGGCGCTTTGGTGTTTTATGTTTATGTTTAAGTTCTTCTCAGTCCAGATAGATTTGGGTGAAATCAGTGAATTAGAAGTTAGCGATGGTGCATGGACTAGATTAAGGTCAAGGACAGGATAGATTATGGGTAAAAGATAAATAGATTTGGGTAAAAGGGTCAGGTTAGTGATTGTATAAGGAATATTTAATAGTTAGGAGCAGGATTAGATTTAAAGACAGATGTGTGTTTTAGGGTCTGGATTTGGAACAATAATCATATTAACAACGAATGAAACTGTTTCTCTTAAAAGTATGCTTTTGCTGTGCGAACAAAGTCCTACGTGTCAGCTGTTCAATCTGCTCTCTTTCTCTTTTTCACACACACACACACACACACACACACACACACACACACGGATGTGCAGGAGTTATCCGACATGTCGGAGATGCACTGAAAGACCACGCTTCCAAGTCTCGAGGAAAGATCTGCACCATCGGAATTGCCCCTTGGGGAATAGTGGAAAATCAGGAAGATCTTGTTGGCAAAGATGTGAGTCACTACCGTCTACTCAGTGTGTGTGCATGTGTGTGTGCACACACATGCCCTTGCATTTTGTCTTGAAAATGAATTGCAAACACAATGCGGATAGGCAGAAAAAGCTTTCCTAATAGCACTTGCATCCTGAGTAATTTCTTTAAAGACTGTGGCGCTACGGGGGCTTCAGAATGGAATACGGCAGACACAACATCCCTATAATCCTCCTGATGTTCAGTGATGCCTATGTGAAATTCAGTATGTGTAAAGCCTGTATTACCTGAGACAGACTTTGTGGTCAGAATATGGACTCAAGAATCAGATAGTCATTTCATATTTATGGCTCTCCTCTCTCTCTCTCTCTCTCTCTGTCTCTCTCTGTCATGCTAACGGGTGTGGGGCGGTAGTGGTTTCAGACTCAGGGGAACTCTAGTAAAGCTGGTTCACATGCATAATACATTGAGCAGTCTTGAGATGGGATTCAACACTCAGTGGAGTTATATATGTGAGGTCCAAAGAGTGTGTGTGTGTGTGTGTGTGTGTGTGTGTGTGTGTGTGCGCGCGCGTGTGTGGGTGTGTTGGCTTTCTCATATTTTTCCAATGTGACCCTGTTCCGTTTGTACAGTCAGACTTCATTCTACCTAACCTTTTCTCACATAATATTTTATCCTTTTTTATATTAACTTGAATCATTTACTTATCGTAGATCAAGAACAATGTTCTTTTTACTCTCCTGTGTTTTGTGTGATTCAGGTGGTAAGACCGTACCAGACCATGTCCAACCCTCTCAGTAAACTGACTGTGCTCAACAGCCTCCACTCTCATTTCATCCTGGCGGATAATGGCACCACGGGGAAGTATGGGGCGGAGGTAAAACTCCGTAGACAGCTGGAGAAGCACATCTCCCTTCAGAAGATCAACACCAGTAAGTTCTCGCTGAACACGCGTTGTTAAAAAAAAACTCAGAGAGTTACATAGCATTATACCTCTGCACCAAAGTCAGCATAGCGTGTTAAAGACGTATTGTGTGCATTTCTGATAATAACCAGAGGATATTAAATAGAAATCCGATATATTAACAAATAAAAGTATGTAAATGTGTTGTGTGACATGCAGATTGTTGGAGACCCATGATAAAATATGTATCATAATGGCTCTTCCAATTGTTCCATGTACCTCAGTAATCTAATGATCTGCTTTCGTGCAAAATGCTATGAACAAGTTTGCATGAAAAGTTATGAGGACAAGGTTGCTATCTATAACCTTTCATGTAATAATGTCCGTAGCTGAGGTGTCCAGATTCAGTCTCACAGACCTCATGCCCTGCTGATTTTTATATCAACCAACCACTGCGGCACATATTTGACTGAAGCATCCACACACCTGTTCCTCGGGTAAAAATTAGCCTCTAATTAAGAGGTGACAGCATAAAACAGCAGGACTTTGGCCCTCCGGGACTGGATTTGGGCATCGCCTGGTTTGCAGCATTTTGGATGAATTTTACACACATGTCATAGTAAACAGTACTGCGTTTTACCACGTGTAGCACGCAGAGTGTTTAAAACTCAATTCGGGACATATTTCACAATTGCTATTTCAAGCGTTTTGTATAACGTGGCTTGTTTTAGATTTTCCAGATTTTGCTTGCTTTGTTTAATGATGGAAAACCATCAAAATGCTCAAAGACCCTGTCTTTTGAATGAAAATGGAAGCAAAGAGAGCATGTAACCCTACACACGATAGGATTTTAGTATTTGGTTCAGCAAAAATGACATTCAAACAAGTATTGATGAATCCCAGTGTGGCTGCTCTCTCTTTTAAAATAGAAGCATTTTTGGCCTTTCTTGCCTTTTATACAAGGAGAAGAGCTCCTTATAAAAATGAACTGCTAACATTCCAGAGAAAGTACACTAAAAACTTATTTTAGGAAGGGTATGTGTTCCTCTCGGTGTCTATTCAATAAAGCTGATTTTATTTTGAGGGTCAGGCTCTTCTTTAACAAGACAAACAACTGAAGGAATGTCAGTCAAATTGTCCTTTAAAAACATTACACTTCAAAAATGTTCCTGGCTCAGCAAGGTCCATTAGGAATTCCCATTCAACATCGGAACCTCTTCACTGCCCAAACAGTACATGTGTTAAGGTCAAAACCAATTATGAAATCTAGACGCTTCAAGCAGAGTGTTCTAATGGCAGAGAACCTTGAAGCACAGTGTCACAACATAAAAACAAAAAAAGCAGATAAACAAATAAACAACATTCCCGGTGAAACAGAAATGTGATACGAAAATAATAAATGCACTCAAATGTAGTTAGTGACTGCAGTCCCTGTCCTGTAGGACACCTGTAAGCAACCATGCAAAGGCTATTTGACTTTTCCTTTTTTCAGACTCTCATTACAGCAATGAAGGAAAACATTACTGCGTGTAATTTAATGGCAAATACTCGAGTAAAACAAGCTTGCTACCTGGTAACAGTAATTTTGCCCAAAGTGGATGCCTCATGCCTAAGGCGATATTAATTGATCCTCTGATTAGCTGGTGTTGTGTTGTATGTCATTGTCTCCTCTGACACAATATACTGACAGTGCAGTATGAGTAAATCATTTTCACTGGACAATACTGGGAGTGCGTGTCAAGCAGACACTCTGAAACACAGTTTGCTCCATAGAATTGGAGATGTTGTTACCAGTTGGAAGCTTGTTTAATCCAGGATTTAAAAGAAAAAGGAGACAAGAGGAGGGCGGAATGAGTGAAAAGAGAAAGAATTTATTAATTACATGGTGGAAAATAAATAAATAAATAAAGAAAGAAATATCAATATACCTCCGGACTTTTCCAAAAAAACTTAACCAGAACAAGCTTCAGTGTCTGCCCAAGTAATAACTGCACTGAAAGATGGTACGGCTCTCTTGTGTTAATACAATTCATATACCATATCACTGTAAGAACACTGCAGCTGTTTACCAGTCATTACTCGCTGAAAATGAATAATTCAGACCTCATTTTCTTGCTAGCATATTTTTTCATGACTCAACTGCCTGGTTACCATGACCACCGTTGTAACCATTTTGCACACCTTCTTCTATGGCCAATGAAGAAAGTCATTTCCATACGCCAGCCATCCAATGGGGGGGGGGGGGGGGGTCTGAGAGGTCAACGGGACGTAGGGAGGGGCTTGACCCACACCACCCCCACCACCACACCATGTGACTAGTGGACTTCCCTTTGTCATCCTATGCCTGGGGTCATTGAAGGGGGCTGGGCAGGCAAAGGGACGTCTAGTCGTCATCATCAGCATCAAACATGACTCTCCTGGCAAGCAAAACCCTCAATTCTAAACGAGATCTGGTTCTAAACTCACCAGCCTGCACAAAAGGACTCCGCGACTCTCAGAGTATTAGCATATAAGCTAACCATTTCAGCTACGGTCATACAATCTTACCGTTCAACGCGCGCACTGCTGAGTCACTGGTAATCAGCTAGCATTGAAAATCACTTTTTTCAATGTACTACCTGGAATGAAAACTGATCATTCTAAAATACCTGTATGTGCACCTGAGTTTTCTAACACATTCTGGGTTTTCAGATAACCAGTACACAAACTCACCACTGTATGGACTATCCACTCTAAACGATTGAATTCAGAATGGCTGTTTTAAATAACCATTGTTTACATGGAGCAATCTAAACCAGTAACTCTCAACTCCACTCCTGAAGGCCCTCTTTCCTGCATGCCATGGTTTTAACTCTTCATTAACACAGTTGATTGAGCTAATCAAGGGCTTAGTGATTAGTTGATCGGTTGAATAAGGTGTGTTTTGTTACAGTTCAAGACTAACACACCTTATTCCACTGGTCAACTAATCATTAGGCCCTTGATTAACTCAATCAACTGTGTTAATGAAGAGTTCAAACAAAGACATGCAGGAGAGGGGGCCATCAGGACTGGAGTTGAGAATGCCTGATCTAAACTACTGCTGCAAAAATTTATAGTCGTAAACTACCAGATTAAAAGCCAGCCATTCAAAACTAAAATAATTAAAATATGCCATCAGTGTAACAACTGAATATTCAAGACTGCCAGTACACAATCTAATCACTGAAAGCTATCTTAAAAACTACTCTAAACTACCACAACCAAAACTAACCAACCAGAACCACCAGTGTTCAAACACGTAGAAACAGATAATTTAATTCGACAGGTAATTAAGGATCCTGTCAACATATATCTCTTCAGTGCTGTTAAAACAAATAATGTAATTTGACAGGTCATTAACTAGGCTCTGAAAAACTACACTCTTCAGTCTTTTGGAGATTGTATTTACTAAGATGGAGTGAATTTTTGGTCTCGTGGATGTTGCTGATGTTGTATAGATGTAGTTTTTGGCGCTGTGTTGCTAAAACACTTCACATAGGCTGGTGTGTGGGAATGCCTTATTTGTGCTGTCTCCCCCCCCCCCCCAGCCTTAGGCACTGTACACCCCACTGAGGTTGCATCATCTGGCTGGTTTGCTGTTTGCTGAGACTGCCAATGCCGCTCATTTCTTTATATGATTACCTGTCCACTTCCACCGGTGAGAGACATCGGTTTCACTCAGAGCCAAGAGTCTCTAGGGATTCCCTGGCCTTGTGTAGCAGGATATCTCAATATCTCAATCTTTACAATCAGCCCACAGGGTCCCATTGGTTTTTTTTTTCTTTTCTTTTGATAAAGACAGATGATGGTAGTTTGTCTTTCTGCTTCACATATTTAGAGGGTGTACTGCTTTGACTATAAGAATCAATCAGAGATAAAGAGATTGTGAATGGTTGAAGATGGGCCCAAGGCAATAGATTTAGATACATAGACTTTGACCATTCATATTTCATCTAGTCACTCTAGTACAGCGATTGTTCCATTGATTTGTGGAATGAATGGAGTGCGCTGTCCGTGGTGCTGATTTAAAACAGTTTCAGAGGGCTGTACTGTACTCTGTTTTTCCCAGTGGGTATGCAAAGCTCCAAACAATATTGTTCTTGACCAGTTATTTCATACTTTCTTCAGCTCATTATATCGTTCCTCAAAAATCTGAGTGAAAAAAAAAAAACAAAACAAATTCTTTCAGCTTTTAAGACTTAGAAAACCATTCCTTTAGACCAGTAGATTTTACATCTTAGAAAACCATTCCCTTAGACTGGGGTACTGAACATTTTTGTCAGCTGAACCCCTTCAACACAGATTATTTTTGTCAAGTATCACCCTTGAGATTTTAACCAAGTGAATTTAATTTGACACTGCTGCTTCCATCACAGTCTCACGAGCCATCTTCAGAGCTGCCATCTTCAGAGCTGCGAGCCATCTACGAACCCCTGCTTTAGACTAATGGACTTTATACCCTAGAATAACATTCCTTTAGACCACTGAATTTTAAATCTTGAAACTCCATTATATCATTGTCAATGCATGAGCCAAGAATTTGTTTGCTGCAGTTGCTGTGAAACCTGCCTTGTTTTTGTAAACAGGTATTTAGGAATTGTTTAAGTGTGCTTACACAGTAGGCTACTTCGGTAAAATTGATCCTTAACTTGATTGATTTATGCCTGGAATGTTCCCCCTTACATAATTGCCTTTTCACAGGCCTTCTATATTAAATATGTATTAGCGTAATCTTGCTTTAGTCACATGTTCTGTGCATTAAGATCACTCAGTTGTGCTCAGGCGTGAGTCTTAGCAACCTCTCCATTTACATACTAAATAACCTCAGAGTGGAGTGATGATTTTTTTCTGGTCTCATAACTCATGATTTTGGAAAAAAAAAATAGTGAAGTGTCATATATTATATAAGAAATGACATATAATATGTAAGATGAATATATTTGCAATCAAATGTGTTCTTTAACTGTTCTGTTTTAATTAATTGTATAGGATCAACTCCTCAGCAGTTAAGATCATTTTGTTCCAAAATATCATTCAATGTTGTTTCCTTCCTTTTGTTGAGACCTAATTTATTCGATATATATTTTTCATAAGCATGCAGCTTTGTATGCTTGAACACACTGTTAAAGTTAATCTACGACTGAAATATGCAAACCTAACGGATTACAGTGGTTGGTAAACACGATAAATGTGTGAAGACTTTCGTCTGGCGAGGGTGAGGTTTCTGAGGACATCAGTTAGGAATGTAAGAGCTAAACTGCGTAGGCGCATCCTAAAATGCTCAGCAAGTGGGAATGCAGATGTTTCTTGGCTCCAGTTACTCCTCGTTATCTTAAATCTTTTTCTTCTTATGCCCCTACAAGCAGCAAACCACATGGAAAAAAAACCCCCACATAGATCGAGGGACGTTCTTAAAATCCCCCCCAAAAATGTCAGATCAAAATTAGTGTCAACTGAACCATTGACATTCACAAGAATGTTGGTATATCAAAAAAGTCAGATGAAAAATGCTTATGAAGATTTCAGCGGTGATATTTTGCTGTCTTAAAATATTTTTTTGAATGGGTTATGGTTTGTTCCAGTGTAAGCACTGATATGCTGAGAGCAGCGATGCATCACTCTCATTTGTTTCTAAACATTATTTGAAACTAAGCTGCTATTTCTCATATTTTTCTTGTGTTATGCTCGAGGGGGATTTCTGGTCTTGCTGTCATTTTCGTAAGCCACAGCACTTCTGAAATAAAAATGCAAGAATTGTCTTTCCTATCGCTCCAAAATCATGTTTCAGAGTCACAACAGAGAGATGTATCAATGGTAATTGTACACTGGTTTTGACACCATAGTGCGAGAGACAGAGAGGGAGTGAGAGAGAGAGTGAGAGAGAGATGGTTTGGGGGCAGCAGACAAGGTTACCTAGAGAGCTCTCTGCTTTGAGGGACATTTCCTGACACATGAACGTTTGTGGTGGAGAGGAGAGTAAGAGGATTTCAGGGTTACAGGGCAAACACACACACACACACACACACACACACATTCAACTGAGACATAACTCTTTCTGTCTCTCCTTCTCTTTCTGTTGCTATGTACCAGAGAAGCTCCACACACTGCCACTCACTCTCCGCTTCATAAAGTACATAGAGATGACCCTGCTGGCTATACAGCATATTAATTCTTCAGTTATGGCTAACCCTTTAACCTAATAAAATCTGACACATGTACATTTAATGTAGAAACATTTATGTTGAAATTTCGTAACCTGCAATACCATAAAAAAAACAATACAATAACAATCACCACTGTGGTTGGAGCCAAAGTTTAGTTGATTTCAATTAATGTGAACATTCCGTTGACTCCTGTGTGGCATACCAGTGCTTTTTAAATGATAACTGTTAGAGCTTTTTACCAGTTATACCACAGTTATTTCCTGAAACAAGCCTCATAGTTTGTATTCATAGCACTACGCCCACTACATGTGTTTCAAGTCTAATAAGGCAAAACTGCCAGTAACTCTACCCCTCTGCGACCCCCCCCCCCCCCCCCCCCCCCAACCCCACAGACTCTTATGAGGTAGAGTTCTTTAAAGTGATTTTATTACATATTCATGAGACTGTGAGAGTTCATCTCCCGTCGGTCAGTTTTTACACTGGATTTAATATGTGACTTGGGAGACCTTTAAAGGGTATTTAAATATTTATTTATTGCTCTGTATGTTACATGCTAACTTATATGAGAACTAATAATCCATACAATTACTGTCCTGTAATAATAGGAGAAGTTCATCAAGTTTTCATCTTTTCCCAGTGTGTTCTACCAATACACCATTGTTTCCTTAAACCTTACTTTCCAGATAGCCACTGTAAGAGGCTCTCCACTGTGATTACTAAGTTTCAAGGTGCTAACATTGCCATCCTTAGCTTGAAAGAATGAGTCTGAATTATTTTTTGTTTGTGTGCATCATAAATTTATGTATAAATCTTGAAAGATTTATGAGAGATCTGAGGGATCAAAGTTGAAGCTTGCTTCTCATTGGCCTCCATTGGACTACAAAATATTCAATGCGAATCCTAATGTTTCATGTGAGTGTAGTTTAGGGGAAAACAGAATCCAAGGCCAATCAGATCTCATCCCAGTGGAGGCCTTGTACTGTTTGCTTTCAATCAAAATCTTGGTATAACAGCTAGAATATCACAACTCAGGCTTATGGGATCCCAGGATGTGCAGAAACCTGAGGAGGGGAAAAATGGAAAATGGTCTCACAGTGTACTCAAAGAAGTATAAGAACTGAACCGGTCGAAAAAAAAGAAAGTACCTTCACTTTAGATCACGGTTCTTTAACAAGGCTGTATCTGGTCATTATTGCTTATTTGGTGTGACTCCCACAGCAGTATACTGTAAATATCTCTTGTTAGACCAAATTCTCTCATTCTTCCTCAGATTGTTCTTGACACCTCCTCGGAATGTGCCAAGACTTGTCGGAGAGGGGAGGCAGCCAAGGGTTGAGCTGGGACAATAATGAAACACAAATGCCTCAACTGAGCCGACTATACAGGAAATTTCTCCAGTGACTTCCATAATTAGACTTGTGTTAACACCTTAAATTGATGCTCTTTTAAATCCTGCCCACGGCTAGATTTAACAATCACGAAAGTCTTTTTTCATCATCTTCATGGTTGCATAAAGATTTCCGATACCAGCTGTAACTATTTCCACCAGAACTTTTGCAGAACATTTGCCTATATCAAGAACAGTAAATGAAAAATATGTTTGTTTTATCTTGATAGTGTTATTGTTCTGCAGAGACTGTTTTGAGGTCTAGCCTCTTAGCAAATTATATATCCCCACCAGTTGACTTGAAGCTCAGTGTCAACCAAGGCTTTGAAGTCAGACTAAGAGAGAGCGAGAGAGAGAGAGAGAGAGAAGGAGAGAGAGACTGGGGGAGAGAGAAAGACTGGAGGGAGAGAGAGAGAGAGAGAGAGATTGCTAAAAATAACCTTGCTTTATGTAACTGTGCCCGTTTTTAGGCACAGCGACAATAGGTATGCGAATCCTCCATGTATCCCCATCATTTCATTCCTCTCCTTCCTCCATCCCTCCTTTTCTCCTTTTAAGTTAAATAATTCAAAGGGCAAATGTCGGAGAATGTGAATGAGACACGGTTTTTGAATTACAGTCAAAAAACCAAAAAAGGATGGACAAAAATGTCCCAGCGACCCTGCGTGACATTTACCCAGTATTCTCTCTGCTCCGAGTTGCCCTACCGCAGAGGCATCAGATCTCACCTGTTAATTCGTGCTGATTGTTACTGATTGCTTTCATTATGGATCCTTGGGATGTAAATTTGTTGCGGTTTCAGAAGGGAAAGGTTGGTTACATCTGTAGTGAAAAGAGAGGTCTCCTCTGTCCAAGCTGCTTGGAGACATTCGCTGTTGACAGCAACAGTTACGTTAGAGCTGCAGTAACATAGCATAACATTAGGTAGACTCAACAGGATTTCTTCATTCTGTCATCTGTCAGTATGAGGTAGTGTGAGGCATATCCTTCTCTCTCTCTCTCTTTCTCTCTCTCTCTCTCTCTCTCTCTCGCTCCTCTGCAGTGTTTTCAGATTTAGCTGCATGGCTGCTTGTCCTTTCTTATGCATTTTCTATTTGGACCATGTAAAGAGCTTGTTTCAGATAACTAAGTCTAGTATATTCTATGGCTCTATTTACACCTGGCATTAAATATCCATATGACTGGAGAGCTGATCTTGTTAGACAGGTGTAAAGGAACATAATCTACATTTTGACTTGGTTTTGACTGGATATGCAGAACCACCTCCAAATCTGGAAGAGGACACAATGTGGTCACATCTCAGATTAATGTAAATGTATAATCCTCACTAAATCGCTGACCGCAGCTTGTGTTATCTAGCGAGGCAGCTCACAGTCTGCAGTGTTAACTGGCATTGCTTCACGTAGCTGTAAAATAAAAAAAAAAACAAAAAAACAGCTGATACATGGCCAGTTTAGGGTGCAGCACACTCAAGCGTGTAGCAGCAACTGTGCTTACAGTTTTCATCGACTGATGGGTCTGCCCGAGTTAAAATGGACAGTCGCTATAGAAACTGGACCATTTCTGAAGACTGCGCTAAGAAAATATAGGAAATAAATCTGCTTATCTTTACCCCAATGCCTTACTTAATGGGAAGGAAATGTAATTCTAATAAGTGTAAATCCAAAGGCCTAGACTGGCTGACTCTCCAATTACAACTGTCCCCGTCCAGATTTCAGCTCTAAGGTCTATAATCCTACTCAGTGCCAGGACATTTGTCACGCTATAAAGTAATACAGACCTGATTTTCATTTTCATTCTCTTTTTCTCCATTCCCTTTTTCCCACATTGTCCCCATCTTTCCCCCTCTCTTCTTCTTTTTCTTTCTTTCTTTCTTTCTTTCTTTCTTTCTTTCTTTCTTTGCAGGGATTGGGCAGGGTGTGCCAGTGGTGGCGTTAATTGTAGAGGGCGGGCCAAACGTGATCTCTATCGTGCTGGAGTACCTGAGGGACACGCCCCCCGTCCCCGTGGTCGTGTGCGATGGAAGCGGTCGCGCCTCCGACATCCTCGCGTTCGGACACAAATACTCAGAGGAAGGAGGGTGGGTTTGTGACCATACATGAGTGGTGACAGAGAGACTAGGCAAGCGATGGAGTGAATAAACAATGCATTAGTTATTTACATAAAGAAAGGAATCACTTTCAGAACAGAGGAACTGTTTACATGGCAAGGGCTTGTCATGTTATTCTCAGTTACACTTTCAGTAACTCTGTCTTGCTCCTTTGCTCTCTCTTCTTCTGTCTGTCCCTCCCTCCAACTCTCCTTCCTTCCCTCCCCCTTCTGTCTCTGTGTCCCCCCCCCTCCTCTCTCTCTTCATCTATCTTTCTCTTCTAGGGTTATAAATGAATCCTTGAGAGATCAGTTGTTGGTGACCATTCAGAAGACGTTCACATACAGTCGAACTCAGGCCCAGCACCTTTTCATTATCCTCATGGAGTGCATGAAAAAGAAAGAACTGGTGAGTCACTTACAAAACACAAAGCCAAACACCAGTGTGTTGAACATGACCCTTGTTTGATCGAGGGAAAAAAATGTCATTGGTGATATGACACATCAAAGCTCTGTAAAAGTTTCACTGATCCTACATAACCTTATTGGGATACCATATCCCCATTAATTTAATTAATTAGTGCTTAGGGTGAGAATCTTTTAATTGGAAAACCTATCAGAATCACTTTCAGTGGATCCAAGATGTGGTAATAGATAAAAGAGTAGCTTAAATCAGTAGAGATGTTGAGAAGCCATTCATTCCTTATGCTGCTCTATTAATCGTGGCTCTGTCCACAAGTGCCCCACTTTGTTGACAGGTTTGGTTCTTGCTTATTGAATGTATGCTCATTCAAAGCTCTCATGGTTTCCCAGCACTTATGAACAGTCAGTCATTATTACAAATTAGTTGGAATCTCACAGAGACGTTATATAAGGTCTCCCTTGGGCATTTACCTTCTCAGGAGTCCTGATTAAGTATTCATAAACGGTATATGAATGACTGCAATAAGTCACAAAGTGTGTAATGTAGCCTCAGCCATAGATTACCACAAATGGACTTAACAATTTCCCATACATAATAAGCATATTATGCAGGATATTCAAACCATTATATTACTGTGTTATGCAGAGTTCATAAAAGTGCTATCATTCTTTAGTAGGGTGCCTTCCATTCAAGGAAGGTAAGACGAAAAAAAAATCCCACCCCACTTTATACTTTCTCTCTCCAACTACACATTCCTTTGTGTCTGTATGTCTTCAGAGTTTATCCTGTCCAAGTTTGCATGTACTGCAGCGCTCTGTACATCTGCCCCGATAAATGTCATCTTGACCGTATTGACATGACTGAAGCTCCCTAAAGTGATGGCCAGACATGTCTGAATCATTGTCACTCGCAAAGGAAATCAGAGTGACTTCTGTCCTAACTACTGTCGGGTGAATGCTTTCCAATAGAGAACAGCGATATGAATAATGAAAACACGTGTGCAAACACACGTGGGAACCGATGGCTTGATCTTCCTTACTGAGATAAAGAGAAGTTTGGATTTCTGGTTTACTGATTACTATAGAATCAGTAATATAGTGTGTCCTCTACTTCAATCGTTGTGCCCCACGTCTATATACGGAACACAGATATTCTATTTATAGAATCCACTCTCTGCTATTGGTTGCATTTGGTGGAAAAATGTTCTATCTGCATCTAGAGCTCATTACCAACTCTAGCACGTTGCATATTGCCTGCAGCATATGCATAACGTGTAATAAATTTCTTGGCTTTATTGTCATAAATAGTGCACTTAAGTGACAGCTTGTAAACACATATGAATGTATTCAATATTCAAGGCAGCGCTGGCGCACAAAGGCACTTCAAAAGTGTCTTTGACACCCACATCAGAATTATTTTACCTCTCATTTTCAATGTAAAAAGGCACACGTGCTCATACATTGCATTTATGTGAACGGATCTCAGCTGGATATGCTTGCTATTTCGTGGTGATTTGCACTTTTGAATATTAGTGATGGTTGGTGTTTTTTTATTATTGTAATTTTTTTTTATTAAATTCTGTTTTTTTTTCTTGGTGATTTAACCTGTGCTACCTTTCTGTTTCTCCATGTGGATAGCTTTCCCTCATTAATATGTTGTTAAGTGTTATTTTAGTTTGTGTGTGTTTTTACAGTCTCCATTGGGTTCTGAGGTGACCTACACACAGTGGAGCAGAATATTAACATAGAAATGATCTTCATCTCATTACTTTAGAGTAATTACAGCTAGGAGCATGTGGACAGAAATACCACATGTGCATATAGACAGACACTCAGCGTGGTGGTATATTGTATGACAGATGAGTTGACCGATGTGAACGCAGCATGGCCACTGGATCCCAGCAGGATTCAGAGACAACTATAGACCACCATAAGTACCACGCGCATACAGAGTATCTAACTACTGATAGAACAGCTTAAAAATCAATCCCAAACTTCCCTGGGGGGAGGGGGGGGGGGTGTAAATACCATCAAGAGTGATGGTTAGGCTATTGAGCATCAGAGAACTGCTTCTGGATCAGTCTTACTACAGTTTCTTCACAAGCTTCAAAAGTGTTGCTAGAATTGTCTTTAACTGGGTGCCCATATTATTGTTACTTTTTACCTGGTCCCTACTTAGATGGTTAGTTAAAAAAAACCCTCTATTTGGGAACATCTAATAGAATCACTTCAGGTTACTTTAACAATAAATCAATAAATCAAAGTTGTCACATTACTGGTGTTATGGAACAAAAAAAGCACTTATATATGCTATTGTAAAATGTATTCTGTTCTCTTGTACAATAAATATGGATTACTCCATAAATGTGTACCACTCCATTTTGGTAACTGAATATTAAGCAATTTGCACTTTAATGTGTCTTGCAGTCAGGTTCCATTAGACATATTGAATGAAATTGAAGTTGAAAATCATGGAGTTCGTAAAACTACAACATTTCCCTGCATTAGCCAGAAATCTGAAGGGACCACTTAAAGTGTTGCCTCTGCACAACACTAAATATTTAATCTCAAGTAATCTTGTCCATGTTCTTAGTGCACCCACATAATTCACAGGCTGTCTGAAACCCATTATCAGGCAATGTGTGATGCAATGTGTGCCCCAGTGTGATGCAATGTGTGTTCCATTGTGATGTCATAGCTCCTAACTTGCGGAATACTGAATATTTCGATATTCAGCGATTCCCTGATATCACACCCGGATAACTTAAGATGGCTTTCTGTGTGTAAGTTTGCATCCAGTGCTGTGATATAAGTGTTTGTCACAGCATTATGTAAGTGAACAGTGTACATGGCGTCTTTAGAGTGATAGCCCAATCGAATGGTGCATCTGGAGCCTTTGGATTGACATGGTGTAAATGAAAGATGTTTACAAATCCTCTGAAGTGACATGTAAAAGAATGCTACATATAACGGTTCTTCAGATCTGGTCCTGGTTTTCATATCGCCCAAACACTGTGTCTTTGATTAGCGGAGGAGTGAAAACACCTATTTCTCAGGTCAAACTCAGCCTTGGATTCTAAAACGAGAACAAGGAACACCAGGACTACAACCCTTTGAGAACAAATGTCAAGAACCCAGCTTCACATGAAGCCTTTGGGTTTTACACACAATATTTAATATTGTGTTGCATATGAAGAGCTTGTTGTGACATAGCATAAACAAATGAATGACATTATTTGTAACATATGAACAGTGTGTTTGCAGCATTTGGAATCTCATGATTAACCTGTTCATAACGACATGTAATTTTGCACGTATAATTGAGTAAGGCGTTAAAAATTTCTTTACCTATTTCTTTACCTATGCGGCTGCCAACCTTTCACTCTGTGAAAATTTACTGCGTTGCCAAGCATTTAATAAATAAGAAAACAGCACAGATTGGCACTAAATTTCTGATCAGTTATCTTCTGAATCAGAGAGAGATTGCTTCATCAAGGTTCATTTTGCAATCCAATCTGAGGCAGGACAGACAAAATACACCGTACTGTTCCTTACCCCCCCCCCCCCTCCCTCAATCCTGATTGGTGTCTTATCTCTATTTTATTTTTGGAACATGATTCTATTTTTCAATCTCTTTTCTCCACAGAAGCCTGTATGTTTTTCACAGCAAGAGAGAGGGATAGAGGAATGATTCTATTAATCAGACTGACAGACGGAGGGGTTCTCCTCTGCAAACCCCCTCTGAGAGACATTTCTCTCTCCCTTTTTTTTCTTCCCTCACTTTCTATATGAAGGAGGCTAAAAAATCGTGAAGGATTACCAAAAAAATCACATTGGAGGCACAGATATGCTAGCCTTCAGTGAAGTTTTGGTCTCTGGCAAGCAATTTCTCTTTTCTCTCTCTCTGTCTCTCAGAAAACAGCTGTGGCATTTGACTCTTACCTGGCCTGGTATGCCACATCATGAATATGTGAGTTGTTCTACTTCATGTAGAATTCATTAGGTCCCAGCTGCTACATCTTGATGCCTGTCATGCCCAAACACACTGACTCTGACACACTGAGTTATCTCACCCTCCAAATCCATATTACAACCTCCCTAATGACACTATTTACATATTACCAGCAGTAGGACAATGTAATTACTGTGTAGGTACAAATTCCTGCATTCCACCAACATAAGCAGCCATCAGATTGTTAGTGTGAGTAAAATAGGAGTTTAGCGTGGCAATAAATACACACCTAGAATGTACACTGTATTTGTACCGAACAAATACTCCGTTAATGGGGAGATTTAATTTGAAGTGGGCTTACTTAACCTAACAGTAAAGGATGTCAAGTGTGGCTTAAAGAGATGAAGTACAGTCTCAGTGGTGGCATCAGTGTTCTCTAAATGTCACATCACCCTGTGAAATGTTTCTGCTCCACTGCACCCATAGGAGACAGTTGGGAGTAGACTCTGCCATTTACAGCTCTAAAATATTCCTGACAAGATCATAGACTACTTACCACGTCACCTTTTTTTTTTTTTTTTTTTTATACGGCCGTTCTCTCTTTTTGTCATTCCTTTTTCTTCGAGATGAATTATTGATTGACGCGAACTGAGGGTCAATCAGTAATTCCGTTAACACAGAGGGATGAAATTGGTGGATGGATGCTTAGGTGGTCGGATGAAAATCCAAATGTACAGATGAAATGATGGGTGGATTGGCAACCAGTTGGAGAAAGGGGGGGGGGGGTGAACAGATTGATAAGCGTCAGGGGAAAAAATGTAGCCCTACTGCAGATGTTACGTACAGTAAATAGGCTGCAGCTGCAGTGTTGGAAATACAGAACTGGGTCAAAGAGACCGTGGTGTTCACATCCTTGGGGATTCGGGAGGTGTGGGAGTAGGGGGTGGGTGGTTTCTACCGATAAATGAAGATAAATGTTTCCCCATCAGTTTGAACCACTGAAGCGTACAGTATTCCGGCGTACGCAGCACGAATGAGAGCAGCTTCAAACACATCCCCGGCTCCCAGGCCCTGACAACTAAAATGAAATCATTGCCTTCGCTCCTCATGCATAATTTCATTATCAACCAGAAATGCTAGTCTTCCTTAATTGATCAAAAAAATCTGTTCAATTAGCACGGAAGGTCATACAATGCTGTGAAAAGAGGGCCGACTTTTAGTTTGATTAATTTCTCGCAAGGTTGTGAACGGAGACGTGATTCGACATGCCAATCATCCAGAGCATTTCGATTTACATTTCAGTTTTAAGTGTGGGCAGGATGTGGACATAGCTCCTTACCATAATGACCAGGCTGTAATACTTTCACTATACATTTCCAACAGCTTGTTATGAACATGTATGCTAATTACTTATTGTTTCTTATGATGTGCTTTAATCATGTATTTTAGATTGATCAGCAGATTCATATTTTCCTATAATGAGTCATTATAATGGTGAGCACATAATCAGCATAATAATAATAATAATAATAATAATAATAACTACTACTACTACTACTAATAATAATAATAATACATGATAAACAGTTGCAAAGGTGACCAAATTGACTCTCAGCACTTCATAAAATATAGAGTGAATTTAATACCAAATATTTTAAAAACTTAAAAAAGCACTTTCTGGAAAGACTCTTTATTTGTGTCAACAAAAACAAAATTGTTAGAAAATGATTGTAAGCAGAAGTGCGGTAAAAAGTAAAAACATACGCTGAATTAAAGAATAGATAAGGGCAGACAGAAAATCTCTCTTAGGAACAACATCTGTTTGGACACGTGGAAAATATATCTGAAACTGTTTGTCTCATTTCTCTCTCTGAACAGCTTTTGCCTTTTTGTTTGGACGTGGAGGCATGGTTCGTGACGGGAGATTAGTATTTCATGATTTTATAGGATATCTGGATATCACCCCCTGGCATCTGATGAAAGACAGTCTCCCATGCTATCAAGCTAGCAAGCAGCCAACTAATAACCAGATATTGGTTATTAGCTGCCTGCTAGCTAGTTTGAGAGTATTTGTTTCTTTGGTTGTTTTTCTTCAGTTTCCAGCTCTCTACTTTCCTACTTGTGTCCCTCTGCATTCTTATATTAATATCGAAATTTTAAGGGCTATACAGTGTGAAAGGCTTCAAACTCTTTTCATGTTTATCGCAGTCAACATGGCTGAAAATGTTTGCTAACTCTGACATGTCTTTATTATCCATCACTGATAGAATGTTTTAGGCGTGTTGTGTTTGGTTGTGTTTGGTTGTGTTAAATTGTGTTGTTTTCAGTTGTTGTTGTTTTATTTTTTTCTGGGGAATATTGATTTCACAGAAACTAGTCAAGCCCTTGTATTCAGCCAAAATGAACCAAACCCTCTAGCCTCTTTGCCTTGTGTGATTGCACTACCCAGCTTCATGCCTAATCCTTAATAGCAAGCACCGATAAAATCATGCTGGAGAAGCAAAGAGACAAATGTCTTATTCTGCCCTTGCTTCCTTGAATGAATTGGAACAAACTGAAAAAAGAAAAAAAAAGAATAAGAGTTCAATTCCAATATGTAGCTTATGCACTCTTGTAATTACCTCATAATGCATGAAACATATTAAGCTACTGATAAAGCCTTACCACACATGATTTTTCCTTTCAGAGAGACAAAAATTTGCCAACGAGTTGTGAGTTTACTTACATTTATCATGCTCCACAGTCCTTTAAAACATTTCTGCCATAATCCAAAGACACAAACTCCCTTTTGTCTTGCCCCAAAGAAACCTGATTTTGTTAGGAAGAAATGTACTTGTAATTGCATGGCTATGTTGGTAACCCTGAAGCTTTTGCATGCTTGCAAATGAGTGTGGAGCTCACCTAGGCTATGTTAAATGATGTCCTTTGAGAGACCTGCAGGTAATTTAGATACACATTATAATCATCTTCCTAAAGCTACAACCTCATCAGTCAATGACGATTCCTTTGGGTCAACAGTGATGTGAATATAGATAGATGCTAATGTATTTCTCTTCCTTAATCAGCCTGCAGAGTTAAATCGGTTTCTCCACTTATTTCTGTTTAGAGGATGCTGCTGCTGTTGCTAGAAGTAATGCGAAAAAGACATATTCTCTCTGCTTTTTGGTTATATGACCTACTCAATATTTTTAGTGGTGAAATAGAACAAGGCAACCATTTTTGATAGACTCACACTGACACACACACACACACACACACACACACACACACACACACACACACACTTTCTCATTATGATGATAATATAAAGCATCATTGATTCCATTGTTATGCACCCTGACCAACCTAAAGACTAAGACCAAGGCCTAATCTCTGATAAAGAGACTTGGATCCATAGGTCATGCCACTGATACCCTTCTCTCTGCAAGGTTGAGCCTACACACATGAGGTCATCAATAAAAGTCCGTGCAGTAATTGCTTTCACAGTCCACACACAGTTCTTTATTGTGGAGTAGAAAGGGCTTAGCAGATAGGATCATATCCCATTTACACTGCAATTTGACACAAAGAAAATGGGCTCCTGAGGGGAGGCCTGTATGTACACATACACACACACACATACATGTGAGCATAGACAAGTTGTATATACAAGTGTATTACGGGTTTTTGGTGGATTGTAGTAAAGATACAGTATTGGTTGCTCAGGTGCAGACACTTACACATGAATACACATTCCCACATCAGGTGTGGTCTTAATGATAACGCGCACACACACACACACACACACATTTTATGCCTGCTGGAGAGAGATAAATAGCCATGGAAGGTTGAAATGAATGTATGTACCTTACAGAGGGGTGTGTGCCTGTGTGTGTTTGTGTGTTGACATGTAAAAATGATGGCATATCATCTGTGTGGGCACACTTCATGAACACTGGCATAAATGTGTATATTGTCGTTAGCATTGCTACCATAGTAACCCAACAAATTACCAATGACTGACAGATTACTTCATGAGAATACCTTGTGCAGAAAGACAATGCACTGTTCTGTGCACTATGGGATTGGATCTTGAGTTATGGATTAGATTTTATGGTTAAGTGAATGCACTAAAAGAGCTCATGAATTTTCCAGTCACACATTTCCCCTGTGCAGTGCTGTAAGATGTCCTTCACATGTTCACAAAGTTACAGTTTTACAGAAGCTTCAATGTTTCATTACTTGCAGTATTCAAGACTTTCTGTTCTTGGTTTCTGTCTTCTGACACATCCCATGGAACAATAGTTTGGGAATTAGCCTCATTTGTCACACTATTCAGTCCGCATTAACAACTATGACCTTCACGTGGAGCTTTTTGTTCAGGATAAAAAAAAAAACTGCAGTTGTGGTTTAATCTGTGAGGTCATTTGGTGTTTTTGAATTATGATGTGGTGGTCTAGACTGTCTTTTTCACTTTCACCTCTCTCTCTGTCTCTTTCTCTCTCTCTCTCTCTCAGATTACAGTGTTCCGGATGGGTTCTGAGGGACACCAAGACATTGATTTGGCCATCCTCACAGCACTTCTTAAAGGTTTGTGTGTGTGTGTGTGTGTGTGTGTACGTGTTTCTGTCTGTGTGTGTGTTTTGTATGTGTTATCTTTTTATCTCACCTTCCTTTTCTCTCAGTTGACATGACAAGTAAGCCAACAACAATGCTTTTATTCTCTCCCGACTCCAAATATTTACAGTGCCACGTGAAACGTAAAACATCAATCAAACATCCCAGCCCCCCCACTATAACAGGAGACATAAATTCACTCTGACACTCGTGCATCCGCATTTGAATTTACAATGTCATAAATTCATCATCTTCACCCTATTGCCAAATCCAGTCACAATAATGAATTCAAAGTAGGAATAATAAGAACATACCCTGAAATGTAAAGCCTGGTGACCTAATTCCAAAGCCATATCTGTAATAGTTTAACATCAAACAGAGAAGGTTTATGTCAAATTTGAAGGATAGCTCCACCCACTCTACTGTTTTGTCATGTACTATACTCTACTGTACATCGATACCTCTGCTATTTTGTCTAGCATTCTCCATCGATCCCTGCTGCAAACAGGGATATTGATGTGGAGCAGAGAAAAGGACAGAGCTCCAATGATTTCTCTTTTTTTAAGACCTAGTTTGAAATCCTTATCAGAAAATCTTTTTTTTTTTTCCAGCAAATTTATTTTTTCAAGGATTTCAGGCATCACCCTGGAGATCTATGAAGCTCTGGCTTTTGCATTATTCATAACATGCAGTGCATCTGAAGAACTATTTAATCTCTCTCTCTCTCTCTCTCTCTCTCTCTCCCTCTCTCTCTTGTTCTCTCTTATGCCCCTTCTTTCTTCACCCCCCAAACCCCCCGGCTCCCCAGATGACATAAGTTAACGCATGTGATAAGGAATTTTGTTTGTATCCTTAAATGACATGGAAAATACAGCTAAATTTGAAGTATCCTGTATTCTGAAGAACAGCTCCTCCTTGCTATGTAGCAGTACTGTCAAGTTACAAAATGTTCGTGCAAAAAAAAAAAAAAAAGGGTGAATTAATTCTGATGGGTTGACATTATTATAACACATTTACATTATATTATATTATCACATTTTTCAAACAAAAGAATGAATTTGTCTGATTGTCAACACGATAATTCACTGTAGCATGACAGTCAAACGTATGTTACCATAAGCCAGAAAATCACTGATATCTGATATAATCCTGTTCTGACATTTTCCCTCAAAAAACTGACATAATATAATTGCTATGTTATGCAGCGTCTACTTTTTAGGATGGTCCAATCACGTCCAAACATTAAGGACATTCTGGGTCAAATCAGCATCGTCTCAGATTTTGTTCAAAGTTTGTCTGTATAATGTTTGGATCCCAAAACTAAGGCCTGTAAAATATTTTTGTTCAATTCCAATGTTTTTATATTTGTTCGACCCGTTGATATTTCTCAATTTTCACACACACAAAAACGACGTATCTGGGAGGCCATGTTTGGGCAAAGTATTATTCCTAGCCTCACCAAACTTTGTAGGATGGAAGACAAACATGTTCTCAGTGTGAGTGAACCATTAAAAGTTTGTGCTTCATTCCTACTGATTTTATATAAGGCCCTAGATTTGGAAAAAAAAGTGCAAAATTCCTAAATGACAGCGATATTGAGGATATTATAAACCCATTTTTTGCACCCATATGGTATTAATCATTATCTTTTCTTCAAATATAATCTTTTATTAATTGTATGCCAATATTTGAGGTGTCTACTGCTAATGGGCATTTAGTTGTAAAGAATAAAACAAGGCGTGATAGCATTTTTCAGTCATTTTCATAAGACCAAAATGGTATGTAAGGTAGCTAGTAGGAACATGAAAATGTATGTGGAAATAGCTTAATGTATGGCCATTTAGTCTACAAAGTGCCAATGTCATTCCATGCTCTCTTCATAGATAAATACACATAGTTAACAGCATTGTTTTACCTCTAGGAAAAAAACGTCCATAATGAAGAAGCAGGGTCTCCTACTTATGTGTGTCCCAGCCTCTGAAATATTGATTTGAGTAAAGAACTACATGTTTTCTGTAGGCTCTTTTTACTATATGTCATTAATGCAAGCTATATACTTGACTATCAGGGCCTCATTACAGAAAAAGGCATTAACTCTGATAGATGCTATATTCAATGGAGTATTTAATTTTATATCCCGTATTTAAAAAAGAATAATATACTCATTCATTCATTCATTCATTCATTCATTTTCTAAGCCACTTATCCTAATTAGGGTCATGGGGGGTGCTGGAGCCTATCCCAGCGCTCATTGGGTGAAACGTGGGGAAAGACCCTGGACAGGTTGCCTGTCTATCGCAGATGTAGCAAATTGTGCACTAGAAATTACATGTCACAAAAACTATTATCCTTTAAACATATAACTTGAACAACAGGACTGAATTGGGTACATGCTTGGTTTTCTTGATAAGTGGAATCCCCACATTCCATTATTCAATGACTGGTGGCTAGAAAGTGTTCAAAGGCCACTGCAATATCTTCACATGAGAGGGCCATTTAGGATACCATTTATTCCTCCTTATACCAGAGGTTTTATGAAAATATTTCACTTTTTTCAGTGTCTAGGACCTTACCAGAGACACGATTCCCATCTCAAATGCCCTCTATTCCAATGAACATACTGAAAACATGTTTATCCTTTATTTTTTACAATTCTTACACAGAAATTCAATATTCATGCAGATACTGAGGCAAAAAAATGTAATCCTGAAATGTATGTTTTCTGCCATAGGTAAAATATCCCTCAAATTTATGTCTATTTTTGTATGAAGGAAAATGGAAGCACATTGACACTTGGTGCCCTTAATAACCATACATCAATCAATTTCCATGCACATTTTTATGATCCTACTACCTACCCCAAATACCATTTTGCTCCTATGAAAATGACCAAATTATACTTCCAGGCCTTGTTTTATTCATAATATCCTCATGTCTATTGGTGGTAGAAACCTGAAATATTGGCACAAAATTAATAAAAGATTGTATTTGGAGAAAAAATAGATTGATATCATATTGATGCTAAAATGTCTCAATATCACTTTCGCTTAGGAATTTTGCACTTTTTTTCAAATCAAGGGCCTTATAAAAGTAAAATGGCATGCAGTACAGGCTTTTAATGGTTTTGGCATGCAGAAAACATGTTTGTCTTCCATCCTGCAAATTTGGTGAGGCTAGGAACAATACCTATCAAGATATTAATGCCCAAACATGGCCTCCCAGATAAGGCAGTTTCCAGGCTATAAAAATGAAATAATATCAAGGACTTAAAAAATATGAAAACATAGGATTTGAGCAGAAATATTTGGGACCCATTCATGATATAGACACGGTTTGAACAAAATCTGAGACGGAGCTGCAACAACTTTATTTGACACGAAATGACCCATTACTCTTTGCCGTAATAAAAAGACATGGTATCTGTGATAAATAAACCTTTCATAATTAGTGCTAAATGAAAATCCATGAGAAAAAACATGTGTTACCATAACAACAGTAAACATATCTCAACTGCCCTAGTGTCTCTTTCTTTATTTAATCATACAGAAATCCTATCCTTCAGAACTCTTTATGGCAGTAGAGTACATCACATAAACAGGCCATTTAATACCCTCTCTAGGAAAGAAGTGGCATTAGAGTGTCTTTCATGAACTGTGACTGGAACTATTGGATTCATAAAAGCAGGCAACAGTGTAGTAATCAGTGCTGTAATTGGACTGACTAATGCCCTGAACCTTAGAGATTATGAAGTGTGCAAGGTGTTCACGAGAAAACTCATATTGCTCGATTCACATTCAGACACGAGTCAACGTTTTGGGTGACTTGAATTGTAATGAGTTGTGAGTAAATCAGACACAGAGGGATGGAATTACTGAGCTCTGTCTGCGCTTTTGTGTGTGCTGGTAATGGGAACTAGACCACTTAAGAGTTCTGGCTAATAAAACCCAAATGAATGAGACAAACATAGAACCCCTTGTGTCATAGCGTATTTAGGATTGCTTAAATAAAAGGAATAAATGGATCAACTCAGGGTTTAGTTGTTGTCACAAAACAACTTTAGCAAAGCAAAAGAAAAAAAAAAAAAAAAAAAAAAAAAAATATATATATATATATATATATATATATATATATATATATATATATATATACACACACACACACACACACACACACATACACACACACACACACACATACACACACAGATATATATGAGTGTGTGTGTGTGTATGTAAGTATGTATGTATCAGATAAATACCAATATGAATCAAAATGACAAAGTTTCAAGCTACAATCTTCTTCCTCTTCTTCTTCTCTGCAGGGGCCAATGCATCTGCTCCTGACCAGCTGAGCCTGGCTTTGGCCTGGAATAGAGTGGACATCGCACGCAGTCAGATCTTTATCTATGGACAGCAGTGGCCGGTACTACCCCACCCTGTCAGATGAGCTCTGTCCTTATACACAATGTTGTCCTATAGCTTGTGTTGGCTTGTGGTTAGGTCTGCTAACCTAATATCTGATAATATTTTATAAGTATGACAAAAAGTTCATCAGCCTTTATTTACTTGTCACTAGGCATATATCAGAAGTTTGGAGATTTAACTTGCTCAGGCCTGAGTCCAGATTTAATGCTAGGATTTCACTTGCGTTTACCTGTGTCCAGGTGGGCTCTCTTGAGCAGTCGATGTTGGATGCACTGGTGCTGGACAGAGTGGACTTTGTGAAGCTGCTAATTGAAAACGGAGTTAGCATGCATCGGTTTCTTACACTTTCCAGACTGGAGGAGCTGTACAACACGGTATTACAGCTATAATTCAATTTAAGCATTCTAACACAACCATTTTTTAACATACATGTAAAGGAATGTTACAACACTGACAACAGCTCACCCACTAAAGTAGAACACTAGTAAAGACTTGAAGACAGTCGTCTGGTGACGGATATCTTCTTGTTTCATAACCTTATGAAGGGAAGATTTTTAACACAAATATGTATATATATATATATATATATATATATATATATATATATATTTATATATATTTTTTGTTGTTGTTGTTGTTTTGGCTTTTTATAGAGGCATGGACCATCCAACACACTGTACCATCTTGTCAGAGATGTGAAAAAGGTACGAATTCTCTATGCATGCAGCTGTGTGGGTGTGTTTCTGTGTACTTGTGTATGCATGGGTGAGCATGGGTATGTATGTTTGAGTAAGTGGGCGCGTGTGTGTGTTTGTGTGTGAAAGAGAGCGATAGAGAGATAGCGGTAGTTTACGGCTTTCCTTGCTTTCTCTTCCTTTTTTTTCATGTAGATTGCTTACCTGTATGTTCAGTCAAATCTCCTAGTTTAGACGGCGCTTGATATTTAGAACTCTCCGTCTTTGTCTCTCCTCTGTTTGTAGCTTACGCTTTAATCATTGTCCTGTTGTTTTAGGCTTCAGTCTCTTGTTCAGTAGAACCAGGTTAATATATGTTGTATTACAGCCCACAAATATGTTTCATATCATTCTATAGCGTGATAGATAAGTTTGCAACCTTCACAAAATGCATAGACCTTTTGAAGCAAAAGCTAAAATGTAAGTTTCGGTCCTCAAGGGAAAATATCCTTGCTTAGAACTGTGTATATAAAACCAAGCGCAGGATGAGCAAGAAAAGACTGTTTTAAGTTAGGACAGCAAATGTTTCACAGCCTTCCCAACCAATGTTGTACTTGTAACGTTGAAGTCCACCTGAAAAATATACCCAGAAAACAGATATAAGTATGAATGTGAAAAATGCCTTTGTGGACCAAAAAAAAAAAAAAAAAAAAAGGCAACGTTATGAGCTGCAGCCAGCTCTATGAGCCAGTGGGAATTTATGAAAAACGTACAAACAAAACAAAAACAATAACAAACAAACAGAAGAAAACAATGCTGGAGGAGAGTGTTTCGTGCCCACTGACTCTTACAACGTCAGGTAACAGAGAGAGTTAGAGGTAACAGGAAGACCAAAAACTATAATGTGAACACAGATTAATATTTATAGTGATTTACTAAGATAGAAAATAGCTGATATCTGATGTAATCCTAATTGCTACATTATACAGTGTCTTACTTTGAAGGATGGTCCTATCATGTCCAAACATTATCCTTTGCCATAAAAAATATATGGCATCTATGATAATGAAAACGTTTATAATTAGCGCTCAATGAAAATACATTAGCAATAAAACAAGATATTGAACACTTAAGATCGCTTCTGCCTGATGTGTGTATTCTGAATAATCTAAGGCTGAATACATAAGCATTTCTGAAGGTCCGTTATGAATAAGAACAAAAATATAACAGTAGAAACTTACATTTTTCAGCACTGTTCACCTTTTTTTTAAAAAAAAAAAAAAAAAAATTTGTCTCTGAAATTATCAGAAAAAAAATATCATTATAGTCTCCCGACTTCACCATGACAGTAAATCAAGCAATTTATCAGAATCCAATTTGTTATGTAAGTAATTCCCACAGACACGCTAGGAGTAAATTACCAGGTCGCTTACTGCTGCAAGAGTTCCATATAAGTGCAGAAAAAAATATTAATCCTTTAGGGCCTGTGGTCTCTGTGAGTATCACTGAGGAAATAAGGCCCTTTTGTTGAAAATTCTTTTACCAAATATTTAAGCTGCCGTGTACCTTGTATTATTAGTCAACATTACTCAGAATTTGGTCAGGACTGAGTTCAAACACTGTAGCACTATTTCAAAATACACCACGTTTCATGGTCAGGTTAGTTTGGAATCTCCAACATCTTGATTAACTTGGAGCTAGTCTTCACACTCTTAGCGTTGATTGGAAAGAAAAAAAAAAGATAAATGTGCTTCACTGGGGAAGGAGGCGTCTTGTCTTTTGTTTTACGTTGACGTGTAGCTAATCAAATTAGCTTGCAGTTTTGTCTTCTCTGCAAAGTTGTGTAAAATACTATAGTCTGAGTACAATTGGCTTCAAAGACAGACAGCGTTGAAACAGTGGAGAAAAAGAGGCATAGTGTTAAAACAAAGGAGCGAGAGAAATAAATGAAGGTACAGTATGTGATTTTATCTGGACCCTTCAGGCAGTCGTGCAGTTTAAGTGTAAAGCCAGGTACAGAGCTGAATAGATATTCTGGAAAACCCCCTGAAAAACTTAAAGTATCTTTCTTAGGCATTCACGGTCAGAGGTGCTATTTTATAGCCATAGTAACATACAGCCATCTGATCACTTCAGAGAGCAAATTGTTTCAGATCAATGCAAGTAGACAAAAGCATCATGTCTTTTCATGCTGTTCCAACTGACATGCTTTGCCTTGCTTGCTTGTTTGCTTATTTATTTATTTATTTATTTATTCATTTATTTACATGATTCCAGAGTTAGGTTCTTGTCCACTCCGTCAATACAGAAGTATTTGTTGATGTAAAATAATTACCCCAGTTTACTGGGATCAGTGTCAGTGCTGCACCGATAGCCAGAGATAGGGGCTGCTTTTTAATCTCAGTCTTACGGCATGATGAAAAATCTGATGGTAGCGAAAACCCTCTAGGGAGATTTCGCCTGAAGTGGCGGATCTAAATGAATGCGCTTAATTTCGCTAAGGTTCCTTTGGATATCGCAATCTTGCCGCCCCAAACACCAACTCTTAGATAAGAACAAGCCCCCCCACCCCCCCCCCCCCCCCGCCCCCTTTCTAGGAATGATAATTAGCATAGGTAGAAAAACTATCTTGAACTTAAATTGGCAAAATGAGCTATTCAGATTTGACATTCATCCCTCTCTCCTGTCCTATCTTTAATTTCGTATTCCTTTCTCATCCTTTCTTTTATTCCTCTTCACATCCAATTATCTCCCATGTCCTCTCCTTCCTTTTGTGTTATCCTCTTTAGAGAGTCATTACCTTTTAATAGCGGGTCTAATATGGCATTATCCTGATTTTACACTGCAGTAATTGTAGTGGGGTGCTTGGTCTAAATTGGGGGGTGTCGTTGTTTTTTTTCCCTTTTTCTTCCCGTGAACCCCCCTCTCCTTTTGACACTGTCTCACTGACCTTGTGTGTTCTTTCCAAGCAAGAGTATCCAGGGTTCAGTTGGATCTACCTAAAGGTGAATCAGTTAATCCCATTTCTTTGTATTCCCTTTAGCAAATGTGTGTGTGTGGAACTGTGCGTGTGTGGAACTGTGTGCGTGCATGTGTGTGTGTATGTGTGTGTGTGATGTGCGTGTGTGTGTATATGAGTGTACATGGTTGTGTGAGTGGACATGTGTGTGTTTGCATTTGTGTGTGTGTGTGTGCGTGCGTGTGTAGAAG